>NC_050173.1:10427791-10660291 GCF_008315115.2 Sander lucioperca
CTGGTGAAGAAAGTCAAACACCCTGCTGCTATAGAGCCAGATATTTTTCTCAGATGTTGGTGGAGACCAGAACAGATGAAAAAAAGGAGAGCCAGTCATTAGAACTTTGACCCCAAAGAATGATAATGGTGCTCTGCATTTGCTTAACCTGTAAATAGGCAATAGGCTTGTGTTAATTGGCATTCGGATCGTATATCAATTAAAGGGACAATCGGCAAATGGTCTTTCCTACGCCGATATTAAAACATTTTCAGTATCAGAACTAAGATGTTTTTTCCATTGATCTGACACCTGATTGCTTCTTATGGACAGTCACTCAGTCTCCCTGGCTTCTGCGAAAGATCCCCATATGTATATGTTACTGTATGTCCAATTACGTGTTCAATGTAGTTGATCGCCAGACTGGCCATCGGATCGCCATGAACTGCAGCGACGCACTGCCATGAGTCACTGAACTGTCTGTGGTTAGCTCACGTCTGTAACAGCAGGAAAGTGGAGATATAAAAAGGAAGAACATTGTCTGTAATGTTCGCCTACCGGTATTCTCGCATTGCCAGACCTATCTCCACAGCGCTGACAGAGTCAGTGTTTTTAGCTGAGCGAAAATATTTGTTCAAAACAGATCGGTGATGCGGTTTTGCCATTGTTCTCCAGGAAGTTTGCTGGAAGTGATGTATTGTAGCGTTTTATGTGGAGTGAGCACTGCGCCAGACTCCATTAAAAAAAAAACAAAAAAAAAAAAACAGCCTTTTAAATGCTACATTGCTTGTAAGGAAATAACGTGAGTAACAGGTGAACAAGCTTTAAAAGTCGTATAACATATTAATGTCGATGTGAAGTAGGGATGGGAATCTTTAGAGGCCTCACAATAGGACATCATCAGGATACGATATTATTGCTATTTTAAACATAGTGCAATATTCTGCGATATATTGTAATTTATTACCTTTTTTCCAACTTCAAATTTGTCCCAATTTCAAATGATGTCCCCAAAAGGAAACCGTCAACACCTGTTTTATCTAAAAAGATACATTTCTCTGTTTGTTCATCTCACAATTGTATTGCTGCAAAATGGGACTGTCAAGCAGACAAACTGACCAACACATATATAATAAAAGATCGATACTTGGCGTCTGTGTATCGATAGTTTTGCCACGGAAAATATTGCGATACTATGCTTTATCGATTTTTTCCCTTACCCCTAATGTGAAGCGCTGTTCATGTGGATTTTGAAAAGTAACTGATAAATATTTAAAGAAACGTTCAAGTGTTAAGTTGAGAATGCCTGTGTCATTTGACATTTTGCTTTTGTTGAAAAGCATACTAAAATTAATTTTTATGCAGATGCAATTACATAATAAATTAAAAGCTAGGATTCATTTTTGGTTTTAGTAAGGCATCAGCAGACAAACACCGTGAAGTTTAAATATAGAAATAAGGATCATTCCATCTCATTTGTAAATGTGCATTTCAGGTTTGCAGTCTAGGTCACCTAAACCGAGACCAAGTCATCATAAAGACCAGAGTGTATCGAGACTGAGACAAGACCAAGACCAAGACCAAGACCAAGGCAGGGCGAGGCGAGACAGAGTCAAGACCAGGGGCCCGTTTCTGGAAGGAGGTTTAACAAACTGAGTCTAACCCTGAACTTTGAGTTGATTTACCCTACGATGGGAAACTCTGAGTTTTCGGTTCCAGAACAGCTGATTTGAGTTGGTTCAATCAACTCGGAGTAGGTTCACTCAGAGTTAAGCGCGTGCACCACCACTATAAAAAAGACAGCATGAATGGAGCCAGGACACTACGATTCACCATGGTAACAACCACAAACAAACTGGTCGGCGGAAATACTCATGCGCACATACAGCGAGTTTGAACATGTATTTCGTTAAAAAAGCACAACGGCTCCTGCAAAAGAGAGAGAGAATTTTCGTGGGAAAAAATTGCTGCTAAATAAATGCGTAAGTTCCAATATAGTGTATTAATATCATATTTAATCATAAGTATAATATTACTGGTGAAATGGTATTGATCCTATAATCTATTTCATTTAGGTACAATCCTGCGGGCGAAAAAGTACTAGGCCTACTAATCCCATTCTGAGGCTGCAGCACCATCATTAACAGAATTATAATTCATAATCTTTTATTTCAAAGGGTTTACATCATTCAGCTGCAATACTGTGGAACTCCTTTTTAATGGCTCTTACTGGTTTGTGTCCAGGGAACACTACAGAAACGTTTAAAACACGTTTCAGAGCGAGTAACACTCTTCTGATGGTGCTTTACTACAGTGGCTTTACTTATATGCTCCACATCACCAATGTTGTAAAGAAAAGTGCCATTTGCAAAAAAACGTAATGTGACACAAATAATCTACTGGGATGTAAGAGCATGTTCACAATGGGTGACGTTAGTGATAGGACGGATAAGGTTATGTAGGCTACAGAACTGATAGACTGGGAAGAAAAACGATACTGCTCAAATAGTATCTGGAAATGAAAATGCATCTAGTCGGGGCCTCAATATCATCTCCCGACGTAGGTTTAACTCCCTGCGAAGTAGTACAGCTTCTTCATCAACGGGATCGTCGACACAAGGAAATGCCATGTTTTGCAGATAACAAACTGTGCTAAAATGCGCCTGATACAGACTGAATGAATGAATGAGGAAATGAAAGAGTGCTGTGTCAGAGGGAGGCGACTGAGAGAAACTCAAGGTTTATTGAAGAAAACCTGCTCCCGACCAAGTTAGGTTCACAGGATCAGTTACCATAGTAACTGACTCTGAGGTTAAGTTACCTCTCTTTCTGAAACAGAAAACCCAGAGTTTCCCTCATCTCAGGGTTAACAAACTCAGAGTTTTCACTAAACCTGCTTTCTGAAACCAGTGCCAGACAGCCAGGATTCACTTTCTTGAGAGTGCATGTTAAGGGTGCGTGGAGACGGGGTTAACAGTAACAAATTTCAAATTAGAAATGAGTAAAGTTATTCGTTGCATTTGAAACAGAAAGTTTTACATCCAATCACAGTAATGATGTCAACACATAAAATTAGACAATGCACAGGCAATTTAGTGATATCCCTGCAGTTGTGATCTTGGAATAAAATCCTGAGTCGTCTTTATCCGATATTTATGCGGTTGATTCCGAGACAAGACCTTCAAAAAGTGGTCTTGAGTACTGTCACTGTCAACACTGCCCAGCAGAAAACCTAGTTGATGAGTTCTGGGGTTTTCATTTCTCGCTGCAAAAACCTCTACCCTTACAAGTACACATGGCAACACTGTCTTTTATGTGATAAAGAGAAAACAGGCTTTAGAAATGGCACACACACACACACACACACACACACACACACTGGCACACACACACACACTCTTACTTTTCCGTCACCCTTTCTGTTCTGGTTCAGGGGCGACCTGTACCTGGAGCACAGCCTCAGCTCCATCTTCACATCTCCTGAGGGCTTCAAGTTTCCTGCAACAGGTGGCTCAAACATTTGCCTTGGCCTGCACTGAGGTGAGGCCTCTGTTTATCGATTCGGAAAGAGCGAGGAGAGTTAGGAGCGGGAGGGAAAGACAGAAATAAAAAGAAAGAGGGAAAAAAAAAAAACTTGGTAAAGCCTGTCAGCAGGAGAGAGAAATATTCACAAGAGTACTAAATGTGAGTCACTCAAGTAGAGTGTTTCATGTCAATGCATTTGCTACATGGAGATTAAAAACAAGAATGTAAACATGTATTTTGTACTAATATTTTAGTCAGGGCTTTGATAAACCTAAAAACATTTTCCAGAGCCTGAGCCAGAGCAGCCAAAACCCCCAAATTAGTCTCCTCTACTTTTTTTGTCATCTCATTCCTGCCTCGCTAAAGTCATTTTCTTTCTCCTCTCTCTGCTCGGCTCTGCTTTACCTCTCCTACCCTTTCCTCACCTATACATCTCTACCCTCCTTCAGCCCCCTACTCTCCGGAGGAATATGCCTGCAGTCTAAATGAAAATATATTTGTTGTTTGTGTTGGCCTTCTTTCCTCTAACTCCACTGGTGTGATTTAGCCTTAGACCCAGGGTCGCTGGAAGCGGCTATGGCAGCAGAAAGCCTCTATTAGTCCTTGATCACTGGCTGCCTGACAGCAGAGTCAACATGCAGGGCATTAGGGCCTGACATGGGATCAAATAAAGGCTAATTTACTTGGTGTTTGTATATAGTAAAACCACATTAACTATTTCCCTCCCTGGTTTCGTTTTTTAAAAATTAAATAAGCTGAAAAGTTAATTAACAAGAAGTGCAGTTATTTTGACTGTAGTAAAATATGTAGAAACATATTTTTGGTTTTCATAATATATTTGTATAACAGTAAGAGAAGGGCAGCTGACTATAAATTAAACATTATATAAAATTATATCATATTGGTTTAATTTAAAGGCAACATGACTGCCAACCAGTGTTTTTTCTATTTGAACGTACTTGCTGTACAGTAAAGGAGGATTCGGTTGAATCTCATGTTTACATTGCAGGGTAAAGATCTTGATACAAAGCACTATACTGTTATGATAAAGAATACCTTCAGCATCTGCTATTGATTTATGTAGATTTCATGTAGAAAAGTGTCATCAAAATCAGAATATCACTCTCCCTGAGGGAACTTTTAATGACACAGACCTCCAGACGACTGATGGTGTTTCTAGGATGATGGATTAAATGCATTTAGACATCGCTGCTGTGTCCTAGAATTACAACTAACTCAAAATGATAATGCTTGTTACAAGCTTATGCAAGGCCACTGTATTTGCAATACTGTCTCTGTTCTTCATCATGAACCAAGTACCAAAGTATCAAACAAAAGTACAGCCAGTGCACCTAGTGGTTTCAACAAACTTTCTTTCCCAGAAGGACTAGGTTTTATTCAAAACCCCGGAGCTGTAATTGGCCCAGTATGCTTCAATGGAAGTGCTTATAGGATGGTTGAACAGCATCTCAAACTTTGGTCCAGCACATATCTATCCATGTCAAAAAATGATTTCTGCTATTTAGAATTTTTTGTAAAACTGTTTTACCACTCCTACCAATTTTTTTATTCAATCTTCACTAAATCTGGTACAAAACATATTTGAATGGCATTTTGCCTGTAGGTGGTGATATTTACAGCATGCACTAGGACTGTCCCAAACGATTCTTTTTTAAACGATTAATCTAGCAATTTTTTTTTTTCAATTAGTCGACTAATCTAATGATTAGTTTTTTGATTAATCTAACGATTAATTTTTCAATAAGCGATTATTTCCCCATTGCTCAATTATTAACAATTTACACAAAACAAATTTCAATAAGGGTCAAGTCTCTATTTATTAAAATTGTTTAACACTGCACTGTTCAAGTAAAATGTATTTGTAGTGCAATCTGAAGCCAGATGTAGGCTATCAATCCAACCACAAAATAAGTCACTTTCAGGAGGAATACAAAAATAAAAACTTAAAGTAAACCGAGCAAGTGCAAAAAGAGTAGCCTGTATTTGCTTTTTTTTAACAGTAGTAGGTAAAATAATGAATAAGCTCTTGTTTAACATCCAAACTCTTTTCACTTTAATCTTACAGTAAAACAAGTGCAGTTTTAGCAACATATGAAATCAGATGTATCAAATAAATCCAACATAAGGCAAGTTGCAGAGTGTCTAATAAAACAGTCAGGCAAAGACATTTCTCCGTATCAGCTGAGAGAGCAACAAGTTAGTGAACTGCCGAGGCTCCCTCTCTGCTCTCTGTCTGCTCAGCTGCTAGACGGGCTGCACTTGGCATTGTCGGCAAACTATTTTATTTATATTTTACTTTATTGACAAAAGAGCTTTCTGAACTGTCTGTGGAATGAATCGACGGAGATGAGAGAAACCATTGTGGCCCTAAATGACAGCAAAACTCAGTAAAAGACTCTCACATTGAGCTGAAATGGAAACACTGTGCTGCAATCTTTTTATACAGTCTTGAGAAGCTCTAGCTTGTTATTTTATTGTCCACTTTTAACTCACTTTACATCAACTTTGCTATCTCTTTTTCCTCCCTTTTCCTCACAGCGGCACTCATACGCTACTCTTCGTTACCGCTCGCTCTCCTTGCGCGTCCACACGGGCACTGACGTCACTCACTTAAGGCACCCTGCCATTCTCGCTCTAACTTACGCTACTCTCGTAAGGGGGTTGCGGTATACCGCGGGAATTTCTTACTTTTCAACCGCGGTAAGAAAAAATCCATACCGTCCCAGCCCTATTCAACCCCACTTCAAAATAGCTTTTTAATGTTTATTATTACTAACAAGAATAATAACCACACAATGAAACACTCAAGTGAAGTCTTGTTGAACCCTATTCCAGTTAATGTTTTGGTGTCTGACCAAATAGTAAATATGTTAGAGTCTCCGTCACATAGTTTGCTAATAATTACATCATGTACTTCGGAATCTCTACTGCTCACTAATGTCTGTGTGAGGTTTTTTTTTTCAGTTTGTTCTCGTTCCCTCCCCACTGAGCTAAACTCCCACTGGCTGTCGCTACAATTGAGCTCATTCCTGAAGACTCTTGGACCATTTCACAACAAGCCAAGAAAATCAACACATTTAGGGGAAAAAAAGAGACTCAAGTGGAGAGTCTTGTGTTGGGCCCAAGTGTCCCTCGATCCCGGATTCAGCTTGATGGTTGGAATGTCTCGCTGGTTTGGAATCCGTGTACAAACAGTGTGGTATGGCACAGTGTTAAGATTGTGTGGCAATAAGCAATATGTGATTGTGCACTGAGAGGGGTCTGTGCGGGTGCACCACATCAGGGGTTTAGATGGTGTAGTGCAACACAGTTTTACAATAAAACCGAATGTATGGTCAATGCAAGGGGTTAACGGCAGTAGATACCTGCAGAGTAGTTTTTGATTCATAGTTCAGTGTTAGATCTTACCCGTTCACACTAGATGGCTGTTCAGGCTGTGTCGTGATATAATTTCATTCCTCATTCCTACTGTAGACATTACCCCTTTTCAGGTTAAAGTCCTTTGGAATGGAATTTAGAGGAGTTTAAACAGAAACAGGATATTCATTATGCCATCCTTATGAATCCCAATGTAACCTATGGTGATAACACATGAAAGCTGACTGTGAATGAATGAGAACAGCCATTTATTTCTATTTTTTATTTCTAAGACTTCACAACAAAAGTACCGTATACAGTGGATGTTTTGTCAGTGTTACAAGGTGAAAATCATTTGTGAATTATCCAAATATATTTAAAAAAAAAAAATGTAATTAACTTTTGGCAACATTTCTCTATAGGCTGATGTTTTATACTATACGCTATCTTTCTTGATATTTTCAGTTAGCATGTAATTTTGAGGTAGCCCTGACAAGTTTAATTTTTAATAATAAAAAGAAAATAGTTTAATCGGATTTGGGACGTCAGACAACCAACACAGTTACGTTTACAGGTAATCTGAAAAGTGACTTTCTCTAACACTGATATTTTTCAAAATGGTATCTGCTGGCGACGCCCTCGATCCTTTGAATACATGTTTTCTTTAGTCAGCTGCAGTTTTTAATAAACCTTGATGCAACAGTCTCAACATAAGCTGCTTGGGAACAGATTTGTTGTGCAGTGACCGAGATTAAATTATCCGTTTCAGTGTGAAGCACCACTATAAAACCAGGGTCAGGATTAAGCAGTAAATTAACTTGCTAACCACTATTCTTACTTGGTGAGACGGTACATGGCCTTGATAAAATAATTCCACCCGATTCTCTCCCCTCCTCTCTGCTTCAGAATAAAACAATGCCTGCTTCATTTCACTAAAGCATGCTCCTAATCATGGAGAAGATGAGTCAGGTGATGGTTTGTTTGTGGCACACGCATGCACGCACTTTGTGTGTATTAACATCTGATCTGCATCAATTCATTATGAAAGAAAACTGTAATTTAAACTGTATCAACACAAGAAGGAGACAAAGAAAGTCCAGCCAATTTAAGACAAGCTTTCGTTTTCATTTCTTAGTTTTAGTATTAGTTTTACTAACAAATGATAACAGTGCAGTAGAAGCAGTGTGATCATGTCTTAACAGTAAGAGCACCATAAGTGTACATATTACAGTAAAAAGAAAAAAAAAATCCTGGCAAATGTGAAACATATGTTGGCTCCATATGAAAGCAATAAACAGCTTCTGGCCCCATGTCCCCAATTCCAGCCGTCATACAGGGCGAGTGTAGATAATAGCATTGATGACTGCCCAAAACACATTTATTGCATTTAATTATTTAGTATGGTGCTTTCAAGTCCCTAAGGTTATATGAGACACAATCATTTGCCATTAATCACACAGCTTGAAATCCTAATCAAAGTCATGTGTAAAAGCTTAGTGTAATCTCAGTTATGAGTTGATTTTTGAGTCAGAAGTGGTTGATTGTCATACTGCCATACGTAATATTGTATATTTATTCAAAGTTTATGAATTCAATAATGTCATATCCCACTTCAACAACACTATTTATATTTGATCTTAATAGCTTTCCTTTTTTAATAGCAATCAGACTCGCACATAAGGTCAGCACTTATGTACCTATTTGATCCAGGTCCATGCAGGTGACTTCACTATAGCTAGGGTGCTTGCTGCTACAGTAGCTACATTGTGTCCTTAGCAGACACTGCACCCGGAGAGTGTCCCCACAGTCTGGCAACCTTATTCACACACGGACACACAAATCATCACTGCTACAGCTTTAACAAATAAAATTAAAGACAAACTGTTTCACAGTGCATTCTTGCTCATATTTCTCTAGACACTGTGGAAAATAGCATCAGACATTAACTTCAGAACTAAGGCTTAAAACAAGAGAAAACAAAAGGAAAATCCCTTCCTGAAAAGATTTGGCTTTATTAGACTGTCAAATATGATGGCCGGCTAATAGGAACCGCAAGTCGCTGGAGACTTTGCGGCCTGAGTCTAATGCAGTCAGCCTTTACAGTCTTTTTTTTTTTGTGGTGGTTAGGGCAGAACAAGACTAGGACGGGCAACCACAATGTCACTCACAACACTGTGCCCAGACTCGGTGTGGGTAAATGTGTGACTGTGTGCAAGAAGGCATTTCTGTGTTGTAAAAGCACTAGTGCTGCATGTAGGCCTACATCTGTGAGCATCGGCACTATATGTTTAGTCTCTCAGTACTCTCGTCGTGCCGAGATGCAGTGGGGCGACTAACCATCCCAGCGTTTAATTACTATGGAATAGAGACTGTGCGAGGACAGTGGTGGTTTAGACTGGCATTCTTCGTCTATACCCTCAGGTCACCTACAGATCCAGATGTGAGACAGCTTGTAACCTACAGTGACTCCAGTGACGTCTGGTAGGGGGACCTCCAGCAGTTCAAAGTGTTTTGAGATTGCAGCTGCTGAATTTGGCGGGAAGTGGTATTTTTCTGGAATTAGTTAACCTCTGTTGTACTTGTGTGTCAAAGTTGAGTTTTTTTTTTTTTTAAACTTGCATGTGTTTGTGCATCCCATAAAAGGATGTCAGACTATTTCATAAAGGGCTCCAAAACGCTGTGATGCTGCCGGCTGTTTGCTGTTTTTTTAGAGAGAAAACAAGCCACATGAGACAGAGGAAACAGACTCTTCAATTTCCTTATCTCTGATTCTCCCTGGTAACTGTCCAATATCCTTGGTGTGTGTGTGCTCTCAGTCTTTTCTTGCAGATTCCAGTCTGTGCAGACATGCATTCACAAGCAGCCTCTTTTGCTTTTCTTTCTATAGTAACAATCTCCACATGGCAGGCGTTCTGAGGTTGTGCTTTTTCTTGCATGAAATGGATCAAATAGAATTTATGACGGCCCAAGCTTTTTCCAGAGCTTTCACAGTACTTTACCTCACACAAGAACACAAGCACACATAGCACACATAGTTATTGCATGCACAAGATGCACAAGGATACAGACACACATAATTACCATTCTTATGCACACACACTCACATCACCAACGCTTGCTACAGGTTTGGCTTGATCGTGCTCACTTCCATGTGTCTTTCATAAGGTAGACCTACCCCTGACTGTGTCTCACTCCTGCTCTATCCAACCTCCCATGTTTATGATTTAATGACCCTCTCCTGTACCACACCACATTGAACTGAGATGAGAGCAGAAGATTTTAAACATGACATTAAAGTCATAACATTTACATTTCTTTGGGAACATATAGATTATACATATAGATTATAATTATATCGGTTCTTTCGGATCGTTCTTTTTTTCACCTATATTTTAACCAGTGAAGAGTCACTGAGGTCAGAGGCCCCTTCTGCAAAGTAGACCTGGCCTAGATGGCAGCATAAAAAGCTGCAGACGAAATAATACAAAGACAAAAACAGCTTACAGCGACAAAGAAAATCTGAACAGATTCACTGACCACAGACTTTTCAAAGTCAGCTTCCTCAATATAATTTGCTTCTGCGGACTATTTAAAAGTGGCAGACTGCAAGATGAACAGTGAGATAAGTTTATGAAGATAATGAGGATTATCACATGTGAGGAAACCACATTAGCCCGCTCACAGTGACCATATAAAATACTGTACTGCTGTGGTTGCTACACAGCTTTTGTTTCTGTTCTTTTATTCCAACCTTATTTTTGTTGGAGAATATGCAGCCCTGCCCATGCTCTCAGAAGCGATGGGATACACAACCATTAACCCTCTTAGCTCCCATTTCCAGTTTTCATTTACTCATTCATCCAACTTCCTTGCTCTCTTTTCAAACAGCTCCTCTTCTCTATACCCTCATTGCTCGCTCATCGCTGTAGCTGTCCTCACCCTGACATCTTACTGGCTCTCTCTCCTCCTTTCTCTCTCCTGTTGTTTTACTAGCAGCACTCTCCCTGCCAGATGTACTCTATAGACAGAGTTTATCTTACCTTGGCTTTAAAACCTGGGTCCTCCACATGATTAAAAAGAGTCAGGGACTGAGAGAGACATCAAAAGAGGGGATGAGGGACCTCAGGGGGAGAAGGAGAGAGGGACGGACTGAGTGCCTAATGATGCCGATTTATTTTCATGTGTGTATTCACTTGCTGCACTAATACTAGTTGCTATCACCGTCAAGAAGAAAAAGTAAATCTCACATTGGAAATAAAGCATAGATGCAAGAAGGACAAGTGTTTACAAGAGTATACTCAGCTTACAGTTTATTACCCATTAACTGGACTAAAGACTGAACCAGTCCTGTCTCTAATGAACGCCACTGAATAACATCTGAATTTTGCAGTCTGTTTTATATCATCACGCCACAAGCTGGACAGAATATTGTCCATTAAATCAGTTGGTACAAGTGTTTCCCACCTCCAGACTTAAAGGAGTGCTTTAACAAAACACTCCACAAAACAATTTATGGATCACTGCAGTGATCCATAAATCCACACACGAGGACAGCCAGAGAGAAATGTCAGGATGCTGTTATTTACAGTGCGGGAGGTACCCTCCGGGGGGTTTTCCCCCTCTTTGAATTGTTACATGTATGTGGCAACAAACCTTGAGGTGTCTTTGACCTATAATTAAACAAAGGTGGGTGAATGAATGGTCCAAGCACCGCCGCCACACTCAAACTCCCCACAGGGTTGTGATGTGGTCTTGCTCCTAATTCCTGTTTGAGGACAAGTCATTCAGGCAGAATGGGAGCAGAGCTGAACATGGGAGTAATGCATGAATCCCACAGTGAGTGTTGCAGCTTTGTTTATGTGCTCCAGCATGACGGCTCTGCCTGCTGCTGTGAGGAGGACTGTTGGAAATTTGATCCCAATCTTATGCTCAAGGTCGATGAAGCACTGACTATTTGACAAAGGATTTGACTAATTAGTTACATCCATTTAGAGGTTGCTGCTCGAGGACATGCTATATTTCAACAAGTCTCGGATAAGGTGCTGCAACGTGGGCTCATAGCCAATGAATACAATTTTACATGTGCATGGAGAGCTGCGCAGTTCGGTTTAATTATGCCTAACATCACTCTTTGTAATGGATTATACACGTATTAAAGCCGATCTCTTACATGTATTCAACTTAAAAAAAAAAACAATAAAAGAAAGAAGACAAAACATTGATACAACATACAAGTAAACATTAACCGACCACAAATAAAACCTTGAATCCACAGATATTCAACATGCACCTGCATGATCACTATAAAATTATTAAAAAAGGTTTTACAACACATCCATCCCCTGATTGTGGATTTGAAACCCAATTCCTCTCTAATGCAACACACACACACACACACACACACACACACACACACACACACACACACACTGACTGACTGTAATAGGTAAACAGATATTTGTTGGCTGAATAGGACAGTGGTAATATGCAAATGAAGAAAAACATCTGGTGGGAGCCAAGACTATTTTTTTGTGATGACGGTTCACCTCATGCATCTGTTTGTGTGTGTGTGTGTGTGTCCAAGTACACCTGCGTGTGTTTAAACTGTACAAATGAAACCTTATATCGGATATCAAGTAATGGCTCACTCTGTACATGTACAGAGTGAGCCATTACTTGATATCATGTGGGAAGACAAGACTTAAAAATGAAGACGGGAGAGGGTGAAAATGGTGTGTAATTCTGGCAATGCTGTAGTTGTGTTTAAGTTACATAAATAATATCTGTTATTCCAAAAGAAAATCAAGTATAGACACAGAGTGTAAACCAATCTGCTCCAAAATCGTATGTATTATCTTCCAGATATGCAGCTGCATATTCAAATGCTGCTCTCTCTCAGGTAGCATCACAACTTGGAAACATTGGAAAAAGAGTGGAAGAGTGTTTTACACGCGTCAAGCTTTACATTATAAGACAGATGTGACCCATTGAAAACTCAAGGACTCAAACTAGGTCCTTGTTGAACTGTGTAGTTCATTCACCTGGTTTTTCATTTATTGTGTTTAACTTAAACGGGTCTATGGTTCCTGGTTGGTAGGATATAACCAATACATTGGTCTTATTACCAATTATCAAAAGAAACTACGGTGGAACTATTTTCTGCCAATCGACTAATTGATTAATCAATTAATCATGGCAGCTCTTTTATATATGCTTTAATTTATTTTTGTGCTGTTATTATAAAATAATTGGGATTATAAAAGTGTCAACTACAAATGTCTCCTGGGACGCGGAAGTGAAGTGGGCAATGGAGGTCAAATGTACCAGTTAAGCAAATTTGTGTCAATCAGTAGTTTTTCCAATTGCTTTATTGATTCATAACATAACAGACAGGCTTAAAAACAAACTAGATGTGTTAACCTTTTTTTTGCTACATTGCTGCATTGCACTGGAGAGGGTCCGGTATAAAAGCAAAAAATATGCAAGTCGTACAGACATCTGCAACAAATACAATTCTAAAATGCTGCGTAAAATATTACATACAGTAGATTGCATTGCCTCATATCATGGTTTTATCCAGACATTACGCCTTTTGTATCTCACACAGTGTAGATAGAGAGAAAATACTGTAGAGAGGACAAAGAGTCGATGACAGGCGACAAATCTTATGAGCATCTCACACTACAACAAGTACCACAGGCCTTCAAGCAACCATACATACGTCAAGTTCTCAGTATTCTCGCAGTCCCGCTTTTGACATGACACATGAGAGACAGAAGCAAAGCGTGGAAAACTACAAACACTAGTGTATCATCCAAGTGTGAAGCATCTTACAGAACTTAGCCCGGAGCCTTGGACCAACCTGCTTATCAAAGACAGAAGGGGAATTACCCTGGCCTGGTGGACACATCCATATACAAACACACACACACAAACACACACACACACACACACACACACACACACACACACACACACACACACACACACACACACACACACACACACTCTCTCAGACAAACACAGGTCTAATGAGTCCCAGCTGTGAATGGTTGCGTGATACAGCAAGACAATTAATGTGGAGAGGAGGCAGGACATGTTGACCTACTAAACAGAGAGAGACAGAGAAAAGAGAGGATGAGAGAGAGAAAGAAAGATGAGGGAAGGTGAGAGAGATGAGGAAGCGGTAGAGTCTTAAAGAAGAGCGAGAAAGTCCAACAAGAGCAGAAAATGGCAACCGTGTGTACCCGCTAACAGATTACACGAAGATACTTCACTGTACGCTATATTCTCTGAAATATCACGTGAATTACTGCATATAGTCTCATCCCTCAGCAGCTGTTGGTGGGCTGTAAGTCAATGTCAGCTTAATCACTCATGATAGGCTCCAAACTGAAAAGAAAAGCCACTTTAAACAGAATCACCATGTGTTATTCTAAAGATACACAGTTCAGATAATCACTGTGAACAGGAATACGTCTTTCACAAAGCTTGAAACCAGAGAAATTAAGAAGAGACTGAAGGCTGAATGTTTGTGTGTTTGAACTTTACTTGCATCCTTTATTTTACTGGGGTGTTGACATCTCTGAACCAGAGAATGCGCCCATATCCCCATAAAAATTTCCCTCGGTACCGTCAGGGCCTGTAAAGTCAGTTTTTCATTATCTGTCAAAGGAGCAACTGTCGGCTTTGTAAGTTAAAGTTTCTTCCCTTAACAATAAATACAGCAGGTTTGTGGGAATTTGATTTTAGTGTGTTTAACCTCTATCTGGAAAGTCCAAGTGAAGAAATGCTGAAGTATGTTGTTCACAAGTCCGAGAAAACAGTTTGGAATTAATTTAAATGTTCCTAAAAAAAGGAGGAGGTGAAATGAAAGTGTCTCCCCTAGAACACAGATGATCTGTATTTTTCTAACCCTTTCACGGTTCATTAGGTTCAGCCCAATTTAATGTTAGGTTTACATGCATTTTTCTCTTGAAACATAGGGTAAATAGGGGTGAACTGGATGCCTCACGCAAAGATTGAGATGAGGCCATGAGTAAACATTTACGTGCATAAGAAAGTAATTTACAGTAATAGGTGAACCATTTCATGAATGCATCAAATCTTTAAATCCTTTCAAAAAAGTAGCAATTGATTTCCATTTCATGTCCATTTAAATCCCCTAAAATAGGCTTTAGAAAATGTCACATCATCTCCAGTTCTGCTTGGTCAGAAACAGAGTCAAGAAAGAATAAAATGTCAGATGAGACCACGATAATAAGATCACTAGGAATGCTAATTTAGAGTATTTTTTCTGACCAATAGCCAACGCTCATTAACCATGAACCGTTAATTGACAAGCAAGCAACTCAGTCCCAGGTCACCCGTTTGGGAGGCTCAAATAGACTTTCCGGGTTTCCGTGGACAGCTGCAGACTTGTACCAGTCCCGCAGTTACGATGTTCTGTACATTGTCGTGGACACAGGCAGCCACTTTCCTGGAACCACTTGTGCAACCAACGCTAATGTGACCGACACAAGTCCACAGCGCTCAGCGGCGTGTCTGAGCCTGTCTCCACCACATCCACCTGTGTGGTTGTCAGCTTGATGTCTGCCTGGCATACTCTTGAGTGGTTACAGCACATGCCATACAACCGCAAACGGGACATTTGTTGTATGCCATACCACTATCATCTGTAAAATAAAAGGTGAAAATACTAAACTAAATTATCTATAAAATAAAAAAAAAAAAATGAATGACCTTTAGGCTCACTCTCTGAATTTGCATAAAGATGAATACATGTCGGTGCCTCTGCAAAATAACAGCAATGTATGATAGGTGTGTTATTCTCACTGAATAGACTGGATGTGCTTTCCTCAGCCAGCAAGGTTGAGTGTGTTGACATTTAACTGGCAAACAGCTCAAGAGGGGGAACCTGAGAATGTAGAGCTCACACAATAATGCATCACAAAGCTGTTACAAGGCACCTTATTTTAGGTTGGGTGTATGAGTAAGTTTAAATTTGTAAGATGATGATTAATTTTCCATTGACCTGAATGGCGGATATAAAAACTGTAGGTTTGTCACCTGCTGAACGATTTTCAATCGCTGTCCATCAACAGCTCATCTACTTTCCCTACTTCCATAATATATTCCAGCACCAATATAATCAAGTAATGGCACCTAATTAGCTAACTAATAAAAAATGCCATGTTTTGAAAGGCAACATAAAGCATAGGCCTTATAGATGCAGCCAGAAAAGAGCAATCCATGTTGCATGTGTGAATGAGGAAAACTACTTGGGGAAAAATGTACTTTTTCCCCAAGTGAAGGAGTTTCTAGAAAAGACTTGGTGACATCATTGTGCTAAACTGAAAAAGTTGAAATGACTGTTCTCAGGGATGGCTTTCAGGGGTTTTGGCCACCACAAAAACGTAGTGCTGCAGTAATGCTATACCCTTTCCATCAAAACTCATTAAAAGTCTAGCAGGCCAGTAAAAGCCCTGGTTGCCCCTAACGTAAACGATTAAAAGAAAGGATTATGTTAACTTGTTCAAGAGAGCTCCATGATTTTCTGACTTTACACAAGCATCGGTCTCCTCTTGTATTTTTGAATAGAAACACCAAAAGCACTTATAATTATTGTATGCATCTTATAGGGATGACCCCGAATAGTCGAATATTCGATGCTTCGATCGAAGGAGCCTGACTCGACTGCCAATCTCACAGTCAAATCTTCGCAGAGGTGTTAAAATTTGAAAAGAAAGAAACTTGTAAATAAATCTTTTTAAAGTGCATGATAAAATCCAACCGCTCCATGACAGATTTCACTTTCCATGATCCGTGACCTATGGAGGAGCATCTTAGCGGCGGGGATTTAAATCATCAACTGCTCATATTATGCATTTTCCCTTTCCTTTATTGTGTTATATATCTTTTTTGTGCATGTTATAGGTTTACAAAGTGAACACTGCATGAAAAGTGGGATTTTCGTCAGTAAGCGGCACTGTAGATTGTCGTGGAAGTTCAGGTTTACGACTGTAAACGGTAATTTACAGGCAACACCGAAAACTGTTGTGAATTGTCGGAAATTGACGTGGGCCTTGCTTGGCAGTTGTCCCCCCATGACCCCCTCTCCCCCTAATTCTAGGGGAGACTTTAAGGGCCCTGACACACCAACCAGACGGGCCGACCGTCGGCAGAAAAGCCAGTCGGACTGATCAGTCGGGTCCCGAGGTCCAAAAAATGCCTCCGAACACACTGAGGCGACGCTGACTTGAGCGTGCGCGAAACGTAATACGTCTCCATACCAGCAGGCGGCGCTGCTCTGTATTGTTTCCATTAACAGTCTGATTATTTCCCAGAAAATGAAAACCGGCAGCTGATTGGACGAACGCGTCACGTGGTTCTTTTTTCTCTGGAAATTCACAGCCAGACTGTCATGGCGGCTTGTTCAGAATACGATCTCATATTGTACTAAAATAGTTCAAAACAAAACATTTTAAGCGAGAAATAGGCCATGCAGTTGCTGAATCTGTCTTCATTTCAGATTGACAAAGGTCAGTTTAAAAGATTTTCGTCAGATTTTGAGCGGCTCATCCGCTCCCCATTTCCGGGTGAGTCCCAACTGCCCTGTCCCCGACTGAACATGTCGGGTCGGCCCAAATGAATGCCGACGTCTCCTCGGACGGCCGACAGCACGGGACACACCGAACAGACTCGAGTCACTGACCTCGCCAGACGGCCCGACACCCAATTATCGGGCTGGTGTGTCTTCTCTATAACATGTAAAAGAAAATGCTGTGAGCTATACAAATGCAAATCAGGGTAGCAGCAGGGGGAGTTTTACCCCAGGTGACATTTTTCTAAAAGGTATTAACTTAATTTTAAGAAAATCTCTGGTATAAATAGATCAGGCTCAGTATAGCCTAATTGTAGACTCTTAAATTTTAGCTTGAATTGATTTATTTCATGAAAGTATGCTAGATTACTTACTGTGTATGTCGTTAGCAATGGCCAATGTTGTGTAAAAAAGATACACAAAACAATTTATTTCAACAATTAGTTTGTATCAGGCTTTGCCATAAAGGTAAAATGTGCATTCCATGCAAACAACATCACAGTCTCCTATAGCTCATCCACTGTGCATAGTGGCATGACTACAGTGACCTTTCATTGGTCTTGCTCATCCAAGATTGTCTGGTGGAATGGAGACAGAGGCACCACTGTACAGTTTTCTAAGAGAAGTATTTCTGCTGAAACCAAAACACTGTGCTTCACACAAAGCATATATCAGCTTTGTCATTGCATGACAAAGTCCCAACCATTCGTCTTCTAAAAATACTGGCAAATTCAGCACCATATTCACATGTCCATGGCATATGAAGCTGTTGGCTCTGCTGAAATGGCCTCATAATCTGGACTTCAATTGTCCTATTGTTATTAAACTTTCCCAGTATGCCATTAAAACTCACTGTAATTCAGCTCCACACCAGTCTGTGCGCTGTTCGCACCCTGCTGGTTAATCTGCCTCCTCTTTGTCTTTCTCTATCACTCTGCCCCTTACCCCGCCCTCACTGCTTTGATTTGAAAAATAGCGGAGGGAGATGACTCATCCCAGAGTTAGAGCAAAAGCACCCAAAGTATGGGAGTATTTCAGGCCAACTGGTAAAAGAGTTGTCTGTACACTCTGTCAAACTTCACTTGCTTATCACGGGAGTACAACCACGCACCTAAAAAGGAAACACGCAGGAGTTGTTCAAGATGTACGGAGCGTTTTTATTTTTTTCCTCCATAAAGATGCGCCCACAGAATGTAAGTATATGATTATTAATGAAACGGTGAGCTAGTCTGTACAGTTTATTAACTCTTGAGAAGTACAATGACTGTCTTTTGATGTTAAACAGGCTACTTAGACTTTGGCAGCAATGTTTTAAACCCCACCATGCACGCAAGTGTAAACGCGAGCAGCACAGCTGTGTGCCTGCTTTCAGCGCGATTCATTATTAGGCAGAGCTAAGCGGGACCAGTGTAAGTTGCTTTATAAAAGTGTATTTTTTTGGTCTTGTAATCTACAAGAAGCAGTACGCCGTCTTCACAACTCAGAGACTAATTGTAGGCGTTACGAACCGGAGCAAGGGTAAGATTTAAAGAATATGCTTTCATTCTGCTGTATAAGGAAATTGATTGTTAATAGACCGATCTTAACCGTACATTTTGATTTCCCAAATTAACCTCGCCTCATAACGAGGCCGTGACCTATTTGCTCGGAGCAAGTCCAGATTTACGTGATGTTGACAATGACAGCATTGTGTGTAAGTAACTTTTCCTGTTTTCTCATTCCTTGTTTAATTTTACTGTGACTTATAAATGTTTTTTTTTTTTTTAATTCATACCACTTTCATTTAATTGTTTTCCAGCTGCCTGAAATTACGAGACAGTAAGCAGGAGCTTCAGGTAGAAACAACCAGATCTTGCATCGCAAGCGGAAGCTGTGAAGAGTTCAGCTCAGAGTCCAGCGAGAAGAAAGAGGGTAAGATTAGATCCGTTTTGGTCAATGTGACTATTTTTAATTAATTAATAGATGAGTTGTGTCCATACGCAGTGCATTGCGCAGTACTGATTGTCTTTATTGATTGTTTTTACAGCTGCTGGAAGCAAGAGAGTGTGCTGGATGGATTGTGCATCCTTTTCGCAGCCAGCAGAAGTACAGGGCAACGCACCACAGACGTCTGCAAAACGGACCGAATTAAGACAGAATGCCGCCAGTTACCTTTTTTACCAGTTTATCATTTGTTGTGTAGGCTGTGTGTGTTGTGTGCTAATAAAGCTCTTTTTTTTAATAAACATCACGTTCCTGGCAAATTTCCCTTTCCTCAATAAATTCATGTCCTTGATGGTAATATAGTGTAGTCCATAGCATAACAATGACATGAATATACAACATAATAGCATATATATATATATATATATATTTTATATTATTATTATATACGGTATATATGTGATCATATTCAATCATATCCAAACACCTCAACTGTAGTCCAGCCTTTACATCCGTGACGAACGTGCGTCACTTCGTAACACACGTTATAATGCACGACTAGCTGCTAGATGGCACGCCCTCTTACTCTGCTTCTGACTGGCTTGTAGTGCTGACCTAGGTACTGAGCATGTGCGACTCCCAACAAAGATTGAACAGAAGTGAGATGCCTCACTCTGTAGCTAAAACAGAGAGCTCAACACACAGGGTGAAAAGAGGAGCTGCAGCAATGTGCAGTACAACAAATATATGGTGTTTTCTGAAAATTAAACCGCATAAACCTATTCGGGTACAACCTCTAACTACAATTATGAAACTGAAAATGAGCATAATATGAGCACTTTAACTGAAAATGTGCGGGAAAAAACAAATCTAAAGTGTGGGTGCACATTGAAATGGTAAAAGATGATCACAAAAAAGTAAGATGCAAGTTGTGTTGTCCACGAGTACCCTCACTTTTTACTGCGTACTGCCCCCTCCTGCGTAGTACGCATCCCTGAAAAAAACCTGCGTAAATGTGTCTCTCACATAACAGCCTAACGCTGAGAAAACAGAACTGAAAATGTGCTTGTTAACATCGATAATTGTAGTGGATGAACATATTATTGTAACCCTGATCGCTGGACTGTGTCAACGCCCGATACAGGAGCACAGCCATGATCCAATGTGTAGCCCACAGCATGATCTGTCCACCCCAATGATCACCAAATCCCGCACACTAGACCAGCAGGTGAAGCAGAGGCAACATTTGCGTTTCTGGCAGAAAAACATTATGACGAGAGGATTGTAAATGAAGTAGAGACCGCGCCCAGCAGGACAACAGCCTATTGCTTTGTGCGCTCCGCTTTTCACCCCCCACATGATTCAACGATCAGTCGACGATAGGAACAACTTTACAATTCTGATTCGACTATATAAATTCTTAGTCGGGTACACCCATAGTATCTCAATGTAGTGCAACACTGCACCTGTCAGCAGGTGAAAACATAGCTGGCTAAGATAAACACATGCCTAGTTTGCATTGCAGACTCTGTAAAACAACAAACAAATAATGCAATAATCACCTCTCCATGAGCATTTTAAGAGGTGAAGCCAACCATACCACAACCGCAGCAGCTGGTCAAAACTGGTCTAAACACACATTCACACATATGATACACACAAACAAGTAAGCACATAAATGTTTAAACTCTCTGTTATGGTTTCTTACGATCTCCATGCATGCACACACGCATGTGTTCGCACACAATCACGCTTTCAGATTTGGCCACCCAACACTCATCTAGCTAATAAAGCTTTTGGGTCGCAGCCCAGAGAGGGGCTGGGTTTTTTGGGGCTGTGCAGAGTAAACAGAGCTTTAAAAACAATAACAAGTCAATTGTGAAAGATTCTGAGTTTGCAGCAGTTCTATGGGCTAATAAACTTTGTATTAGCAGGTTACTTTATTGAGACCTCAGGGGAAATGTGTGGAGGTGTTTGCTTGTGGAATACAACAGGGATTAGACAGTCTGGTGTCATCAACCCAGGGAGGAGAAAACACACACACACACACACACACACACACACACACACACACACACACGGGAGAGATGAAATAATGTTCACACTGACAAAGTAAAAACACACTCTCCATCCAAAGAATGAGCAGGGAAAACAGGCGAGTGCAAAGCTAGTGAGGTGGAAAAGTATTCCTCACACAAAGAATCAGCACAAAAGGACAGGCACGCTGGAGACTGGAAGATGTAGCCACAAAACCCTGGCTCTGAATTCCACACAAAAAACAAAAACTGTTGATCTTTGGAGGCTAGAAAAAAAAAAATTCAGCTCCAAATGTGTTTTAATGTAAAGTAGTAAAATTAAAATGTCTGTCTAGAAATATCTGCTGTCTATTTCCTAATCCAAAAGAGCAGTGCCAATATTAACACACCTCTTAGAGCACGGAGGCAATGTTATTTCATCTGGATATTGAGTATCTGTGTGCGTGAGTGCTTGCGTGTGTGCAAAATTACATCTAGGTATAGCCGAAATGACCCCGAAAAGCCAAGTTTAAAAACCACACACACAATGGAATCCGGACTATGTTTGTTTTGTTTTGGTTAATTCCAGACCCCCAGTATGAGGGCTGACAGGACAGTGAAACAGGAGCTGAACAAGGGCCAGACACAGCCAGGAATGAGACCAAAAACTATTCACTAACACCTTCCTAAGCCTCTGCCGAGGTGCACTTTATCGGTCATAATTACAGTACAGCAATCTTGAAACCATCTCTCAGCAGCACTTTCTTCAGGGGCCTGGTCTGCACTAAAGAAGGTCGTTTTAGGGCATCTCCACGTGGCACCTAGTACTGTAGAAGTTATAACATTTTCACAAGAGACTATTTTTGAAGAGCCATTGATCAACTAATAACCATTACAGTGCCAGGTATATAGCATTTGGAATCTTAATAAATTGATTAAAATGTAATTTGTTTCTATAATAGTGCCATACACAAAAAGGCATCTCTGTAAACACAGCATCACGACTTCAACAATTTCCAAGAGAGTTGGATAACAGTGGCCCAACACTGGAGGAAATTAGATTCAGAGACAAACATCTACTCTCAAATGAAATAAAACATATTTTAAAAACACATTCAAGAAGATCACCACACTCATGACACAATGCTTAATGCCAAAACAACTAGATTTCAGTTAATAGGCTTTTTAACAGCAGACATTTTGACTCGTAAAAGCAGGAAAGGCACAGGTGTTACTAATAGCTAGAACAATGTCTCTGTTCTATTCAAGTGTCCCAGTAAGCCATGACAGTGCTACAGTGTGACTCTTGAGCAACTAAACTCAGACATACTTTACATTATGGAAGCTAAAGACAAACACCTGCAATTTGACTGGACCAGGATACAACTTAAGGATGATAGTTGGAATAAATGCCACTTGTATAAATGTGAAATGCTGTCGAAAAATCATGCCAGATCCAGAAGCACAACATTTAAATAAACCACTATTAGTTTTTTGGCCTCTATTCCTACAGTTCTTTAAGTTGTTCAGCTTGAAAATGGGGCTCTGTTTTGGTCCTCTGCGGTTACGAGCTAATGCAATCAACTTTGATATCATTTCAGGGAATAACCCCAACAGTTCTCAGGGTTTCTTCAGGGAAAACTTGTGTAAAGTTCTATGCAAACAATGCTGATTTTGATTTTATTTGAATGACATGAACTGTGGTTACTGATGGTAGAGTAGAAATCATCTGTGCTTTTCCACATCCAAACAGACAGGCAGGTAATTTTAGAGCCTGGGAGAACAAATTGGCCTGTTTTACCCACTCAAGTCAATCAAGAGACTGAGGGGGAAGGGAGAAAGAGACAGAGAGACAGAGAGAGAGAGAGAGAGAGAGAGAGAGAGAGAGAGAGAGAGAGAGAGAGAGAGAGGGTAAGCCACTGAATAAGACATGGGAGAGAATAAGATATATAACTGTTAAAGAGAAAAACTGTGAAAGAAAACATAAAAAGGAGATACATGTGAAAAGATATAAAGATATATATATACTCCCACTGTTCCCTGTTTTGATTTAATTGCCTGGGTAGAAGTGAGTTCAGAGCAGCAGTTCAGCACTAGGCTTCTATCAGACTTTAGAAACAACAACAAATAAGAAATTAAAGAGATGAGAGAGAAAGAAAGAAAACAGATGAGTGAGTAAAGGACCAGTGGAGTATGATGAAAAGGCAAGACTGAGGGCAAACAACGTGAGAGAAAGAAAGGGACAGAGGGAAAGCAGAAACAAGGAGAGCTGGTGGTCCATTTCCTTCTTTTCAGCTATATTTAATTACCCAAGTAGGAGTAAGTTCAGTAGATCAGTAGATTAGCAGTAGGAGTAGCAGGCCTTCATCAAAGCAGCAGTCACTGCTTATTAGAATATTATTACAGAACAGCAGCAGCCAGCCAGTGGGCTGATTACTGACTGGGTCCAATGGGAGGCCTCATTTGACTGGAATGTATGGAGGCTGAAATGGAGAACAGGGATAAACACAGAAATACCATTTATAGACTAGACGTTTTGATATGCTTTTATAAAACCTGTGTCCACAGGAGCGAGACTAAAAGACCAGGTATGCTTTTCCATTATACTGCACAGTGCTTTTTCAATGGCTTTCATTGATCTCTTGAACAACATTTTCTTCACCTTTTGCTTTCCAAAGAGCTTGTGAAAAATGTGTTTAATCATAAAAAATAACCGGCATTTGCAAGTAATAGCATAAAGCAGCATAAATCTGTAAATGATCTTTCCAGCAATTCAATTATTGAATAGATGAAATTCCTCAAGACAATTATGCCAATAATCAAAAGGAATATTGCGTTGTTTGTGGCATAGCTGATGGGGTTTGTACAACTGTATTCAAACAAATGAAAGGTTAAATGCATGGACAGGGTAAAAACAACAGCAATATGGTACAATATGCATTTTTATGATTAATTTACATTTATCCAACATTTTGGAACACGCACCAAAAAAAATTTATGATTATGATGGGATAGGAAGATAGTTACAGTAGAGGGGGATATTTCAAAATGCCTTTGCCGTTTTTATTTAAACCATCCTGCTGTCATTTAGCTTTTTTTCCTCTATACACATTTGGTTTATTTTAACTGATAAAGTCACGTTTGTTTGGGAAGTCAAATGTTTTGGACTTTAAACATTAGAGCCTTAACACAGGACCCGATCTAGGAATACCAATTCTGGGATGAAACACAAGTAGAACAGCATGCTGGGTAATTAGCATTAGCAACAGGAATTCAGATCACATCTCCTCCAATCAGGACAGACACTGACCTCAGGTTGATTGACTGGGTGAAATTAGGCAAAGCCTATTATTTATCCTCAGATTTGATATGGCTGGTATATACAGACTCCAACACACAAGGCACACGTGCACACAAACACAAGTAAGCACGCAAGCCGTATCCCTCTGCAACACACAACAACACATTACATCCCTCCAAACTCACGCACACAAGGAAACATACACTCACCTAGTGTGGTCCAACCGACGACCACCGTGACTGAATGAGACACAAACACACAAACCACAAGCATACAGTCATTCCTGACTGAGAAAATATTCATGTTAAAGTTTGATTTGGTAAAATGCATAACACAGGATTTTACACAAAGGGCAGAGTGCAAGTAAATCCACTTCTACATACAATACTGTACAAAAGCACTAATGACAGCGGCAAAGGCCCTATTGAAACTGAAGGAATTATTTTCCTGGCAAATGAATCGCCTTTTTGAGGCAAAAACTCACCAACATTGGCGGTCACATCAATCCTGGTGAAAATGTACGTTTTTTAAGGGTTACGGGAATAGGCGCACAAAATTGGCTCGCTAGCACCCCCTACAAATTGAGCCCCTGCAATGCGTTTAACAGACTAACGAAACGTGGTACACATATGTAGCATGTCACGACGTACAAAAAACGTCATTGGAGCCATACTCTAAACCCAACAGTAAGTTCGAAATTAGTGCGATTTTGGCCATTTCCACATGTCATACTTTAACGAACTCCTCCTAGAGATTTCATCCGATCAACTTCAAATTTGGTCTGTGCCATCTTAAGACGTTAAAGTGGAAAAGTTATTAAAAGAAAAACTTTTCGTCATAGGGCATGGCGGCCATGTTGTGCGTTTCGCCATCGAAACAGGAAGTGGATGTAACTTCAGTGTACATTGTCCAGTTGGCTCGAAACCTTTCAGGATTCATAAGAGTCCAACCCTGACGAAATCTACATGCCGATATTGGGTCAAAGTCATAGCGCCCCCTAGTGGCAACAGGAAGTAGGCCTATAAGTCAAGGTGCTATACTTTAACGAACTCCTCCTAGAGATTTCATCTGATGGACTTCAAATTTGGTCTGTACCATCTCAACACCTTGAAGATGAAAACTTAATAAAAGAAAAACTTTTCGTCAAACGGTGTGGGTGTGGCGGCTATTTTGAGCATTTATCGATGAACGAAGAAGTTGATGTATCTTGAGTGTACATCGTCATATCTGCCCAAAATTTCTCACGATTGACAAGAGTCTAGGCCTAAGGACATCGCTAGGCCAAATTTGACTTTTGGTCATAGTGGTCATGACCGCTGGCAACAAGATATCAGCCTTATATGACAAACATCATCCCATTTACATGAAACTTATGTGTGGTCTACATATGACACTGAGCCACCCCCTATAGTTTAACCACGCCCATGTACTCATGCCACGCCCCATTTTATGCCTTTTGAACCGTTTAATGTACAGTCTTGGTGGGTATCATTGAACTCAGAAGAGAGTTTTAAACTGAGATTGTCCTTTAAATCTAAAAAATGCTTCATAATGCTGGGATCTATATATATATATATATATATATATATATATATGACAAACTGACAGGAGATAAAAGGATCTTATAAAAAAAAAAAGAAAAACTGCAGATTTTTTTTTTTTGTTCCAGACCTTTTGGAAATTCAAGGTCTCTTCGGGCAGTTGAGTTAAACAACTGCCTTGCCGAGTTGGATATGCACTATTTGGCATGTTTGTACTAATATGACTTGGATCACAAGTTTAAGTCACGTCCCTGCCAAAAACCACAATGGTGTCAGCCAGGGTGGTGTGGAGGATTTTATGGAGAATTATGTCTGGCTTCTCTGCAAAATAACACAATGAAGCAATATTACAACTGAACTAAATGTAGTGCTTCCAAGGAAATGATCACGTCTATTTACTTCTCTCCTTCCTTATCCTCCACTTTCTCTTTCTTTATCTGTTTTATACAGCTACACATCAACAAGAGTACATACACCCAATATGAGGTGGCAGAGTGCGTATTTCCGTGTGTGCATGTGTGTGTATAAAATGCAGGCGTAGAGTGAGTCAAGGTTGGCCTAATTGGAGGTTGTTTGTGTGTCTGGGAGAACGTGTAAATGATGGAGGTAAGAAAATGAAGGAAAGGGAGGGAGCAGGTGGCCTCCTTCATCTGGACCACAGCTGTACGCAGCATGACTCACACACTCCTACCTTGACCAAAAGATACACACACACACACGTACAACACACAAAAGTATATGCGCACATGCACGCTCAAACAAACATTTGTGACTGCATAAAAAGCCTCAAGACATCTTGAATCAGACTACAATGACCTCAATGTCACCCACTGATGCATGCTTTGATGTTGCAGAAAACACAATAAATGAATAATTTCATTATAAAAAATTATTTTTTTGCCGCATAATTGCTCATTATGCAACAATAAATGTTTTACTATGCTCAACAGTTTTATTCAGGCATTTTTACATTTAATATATTCTACATTATTCCCCAAATGTTTTCTTGGGTGGAGCAACAGTTTTATACAAACTGTGTGGGTCTAGATCTGTAAGCTCTGGGCATTGTTTTTGTGTACCTTAAATTATTCTTGTTTATAGCTATTTATTGTGTATCTTGTTTACTATCTTTAATGCACCTACAGCTGTGGTACTCACAATTTCGTTGTATGGGTCTCTATCTTATTATCCTAAACAGTGCACTTTTGCTGAGGAAATTAACAGTTTCATCCCCACTATCCTAAAGCAAGTTGAGCGTATAAAACTTGACTCATGTCTACTCTACTACTAAGTTAAAATGGCTTAACTTTTTCTGCATGGGTCATTTTGTGTCATTCACTTCTTCAGTCATGCTTTAGGGGTAGCTGGCAACTCTTCTCTCCTCTTTCTGGAGTTCACCTATGGGCTACAGGTTAGTTTGCCGCATGTGTGTGTGTGTGTGTGTGTGTGTGTGTGTGTGTGTGTGTGTGTGTGTGTGTGTGTGTGTGTGTGTGTGTGTGTGTCGGGGTGTGTGTGTGAGAGGACAGGGGGCTGCTTGCCCTTCAGGGCATAGTTAAGGTCTTTTGGAGCTCGAGCTTTTATCCCTTTCATTTCACTTTGATTCCTGGAACACTTAATGTCGCACATGCATGAGAACTCACTCACACAAACACACACACACACACACACACACACACAGTTCACTAGACATGGGCGCTTTACTTTACTTTGACAAAAAGTTGGGCAACAGCTCAAACGCTGTGTTAAATTAAATCGTCAAGTGACACTTTTCCCCCCTGTCTCCACATGAACTATATGAATGTTGATCTGATTTTACACACATTTGGAGTATTATGTGTGAATGTAATTCTGATTTTATCTACCTGCTGTTATCAATATTGTTTTGGGAATTACTGGGGAAGAAGTGCAGCCGTCTCAAGTTTTTCTGAGGGGCAGTGTCAGACATTGAAACCACTGTGTTGGGGTAATCATCAGGGTAATTCCCTATTGTTTTTAAGTAACATGTAAGTTACTGCAATGCTAAGCCAAGTTTTGAGTTTTTTGTGTAAAACGGCACAGCACCCTCCAAACCTCCTCTGAAGATTGCTTTCCTTCTCCTTGTAGACTTTTTGTCTGCTTATTTTACAGTCTTACTTTTCGACATCCATCATGGCTTGTTGAGATTCCATGTCGTGGATTGTGGTTTCCCCCTTTTGCCATGATGGTTATTTGACTGAACCTTGGCATATTCTGAATTCTTAACATGCCCTTTTCATGGCCGGAGCATTGGAGAATGATTTTATTTTCTATTGTTACAGCAAGCCAATGAATGCTTGTTTTGAACTTACTTTGGCACTAAATCTGATCAAATATATTGTGTTTTTCCTCCCTGTTTCCCCCTGTTTTAAGAAAGGGCATAATATTAATCAAAATCTGTATTTCAGAACGTATAACTCTTAGTTTATAGCATGTGGCCTCAATTATTTTAAACTTAAAAAGGATGCTGCATCTTGTTATTGATTGGCCAAGAGATGAAAAAAGGACGATATGTCTTCTTGTTTAACCAGGAAAATGACAAAACAAACAAACCATATACAAGGTAGATATATTAGAGTGTATGTCTACGTTGCAAGAGAAAACTGTATGGCAACATACATATATTAACAAGAAAGCATGTGCATAACAGCATAATACAGATTTAAAACACCCAATTCAAGCCTGGATATAGTCAATTATATACAGTGACATTAAGGAACACAAACAGGCCAGAACAGAAATAGCACCACAAGGAATGTAAAGAACAGAGAGCCACCATTCTCCAAATGTCATGGATACTAGTCTGGGATAAAAGAGAGTGCTGCTTTGCGTAGACTGTTGGTATTTTCTTCCCCTTTTTAAGGGAAAGTTTGTCTGTTCTTTTGCTGCTTACTGTGCAAACTACATAATAACTATGCTTCGCTGTTTGAGTTTGGAGAAGCCATCCTAAACTTCATGAGCTAAGTTTGTTATGGGATATCATCCACTAGAAACTGATGCATGAATCAGCAAACTCTAGGAAATGTTTTTTATTGTGATAAATGTATAAGTGTATAAGAATGTATAAGTATAAATGTATAAGTTTTGTAAAATGTTTTTTATTGTGATAAATGTATAAGTCCCACCAACTTTTTATCTCAATTCGCCCAACCCCCAAAACAGTAGTGAATGGAAACATACATTAATTAGCATTTTCTTTTGTGGATTTTCTGGAAATTCCGTTTAAATGTGTGCTACATTTGGATGGAAACTTGACTGTTGCCAAAGTTTTTAGTTACTTTCCCTTTTGAGCTAGAAACCGCTGCTTCATTGAACTCACTGAACCCTCCCTAAAGAGGAATTGTTTAACTGATGCTTCAGCACCAGAGGCATTTTACTTTTAGTAGAATATCATGGTACTATGATAGGATGTATGGAGTGTGTAAACGTGTGTGTGCCGAACAGCAACAGAAATAGATAACAAGGCTGTCAGCTGTGCTTTTGAAGAATTCCTCGTGTAACCTGACTCCAGTACAAACATCTAAATATTCAAACGCTGGTTCCAGTAAAGTATTGCTGAAACAGTGTGCAAAAAAAACAGCCTTAACTTGAAAGTAGTGAAGAAACCATTTGTTTGCGTTTAATTTAATCTCATGGCTAAATTCTACACTGACCTTTCTTTTGTTAATAGAAGTCATTGTAATCATTATTTAAAAGTGTAAACATCACTCCATCTGCAACACTTTAATCAAGATGAATGACACTTTGTATTGTTGTCCTGGAGATGGACTTGATTCAGGCTTGGTATTAGTTTGTGTATAAGCAGCAGTTACCTTCTTCCTGCAGTTATTCACTTCTCAGAATAGTAAAAGGTAATCTGCCTGAAATCAGTGTAACAGACAGTTTTATCAATATTGATATAATCTCAAACTAAACATCAGTACTGAAATGGAAAGTTTTTCCCTTCCAGTCTCCTTCTATCCCTTCGCTTCTTCCATTTACTCATCTAAATGAAAACTTTGGTGAACTGCTGGGCATATTTATAAGGCAGGACTTTGAAAAATGATACAGAATAGACTGAAACAAATCTATTTTGTTTTAACTTTAATTTAAGGTCATTTTTTATTAGGCTTGTTTATTGCTAAGGCCATATGGTCAAATTTAAATTATTTATTTAAAATGTAATAACACAAAAAAACACAACACAGACGACAGTGCATGCAGCTGCACCTTTTCAGACAGTGTGTGTCAGTGTGGCAACATTTTGCCCTCCCCACAAGTTATGTAAACAAACAACAAACTGTAAAGCGTATGGGCTCCAATGGGACTCCATGGTGCATTCAGGTGCCCATCGTAAAGTCATGGTGCATTCAGGTGCACCTCGTAACGATGTTGCAGATATAAAAGAATGATTCCAGTCATTTCCACACAGTGAGGCAATACAGCTGATTAATTAAACACTGGTATCGGATCATTACTCGGTATCGGCCCAGGTATCGTATCGTGATTGAAAACGTTGGATCGGTGCATCCCTCCTTTCCTCTTCTCTCTCCATCTCTATTTCAATATCTCTCCCACCCATCCTTTTCTCCATCACTCTCACAGACCTATCAGTGCTTTTCTGAGTCCAGGCTTGTATATCCATTAGACAGTGTTATCTTCATGTCAACAGTTCCTCTCAAATATTTACAATAGTCCCCAGTGGGGAGACATCCAGCTAGGGGTGGGATGATTCACGCTTTGTTAACACAATCACCCCAAAGTAACTCTGTACCACTCAGAAACACATGGACATGAGTAATAGACCCAAAGTGTCCTAAAACATGTTCGGTACACTGAAGCTTTTGACCTTTGAGAGCAGGTTTTATAATGTAAATTAAAAATGGAAGAGATCAAGCTGGAAAACAGCAGAAAAGTGATGGGCACCTGTGTGTTTTTAACATGAGTCAACATACAAAACACATAGAAGAAACAATCGTAGACCCAGAGGCTCCGATTTTCATCACCATCATGCTAACAATCATTGGTATAAAATCCATATAATACTGATGGCCAAAAACTGTTTAACTATAGCTATAGATCCTTCTTGACTTTTTAGATATGTCCAACCCATTCTCACTCCCAACTTGTAAAATACTGACACTTGATCAGTAGGGGTGGAAGGTTCATGAAAAAACCCGAAGTCTCGGTTCGGAGGGTGTGTGCATCGCACGGTTCGTCAGTACACTGTTAATGTGCACTAACCACTTACTGCCGTAGTGCCCACTTTCGACACCTATGTTAAAACACTTACTGGAAACGCCGAGGGGGATGAGCGTGACGAACGCAACACATGGCAGCTGATTGGACGAACGCGTCACGTGGTTCTTGCTGCTCCCGAATTTCAAAACAGACTCTAATGGCGTCTCGTTCTGAATACGATTTCGTATTTTACGAAAATAGTACAAGTGAAAACATTTTAAGCGAGAAATAGGCCATACAGTTGCTGAATCTGTCTTTTTTTTTGATCGACGAAGGTCAGTTTAAAAGATTTTCGTCAGATTTTGAGAGGCGCCGAGCCGACCGCTCCTCAGGTGGAGTGTGGAGTGCTGCAGGTCACGTCACATGCAGAAATGGTAAGTGGGAGACATAAGGAAGGCTGCCCGGAGTTGGAGGATGCACCAGCGTTGTATATAGTCTGGTGTGTGGGAACATTTTGGATTTCATGTTACCTATGATGACAGCGGAAATAAAACAATAGATAGAACTGCCACTGTGTGCATGTATTGTGCAACATGCATCAACATGCTAATTTTAGCTATATATCATATGTTGAAGTATATTTCTGGAGTGTTAAAGATTAAAAGAAAAAATAACAAGAACTGTACAGAACCGAAAACCGTAACCATGATACGAACCGAACCGTGGATTTTGTGAACTGTACCACCCCTATTGATCAGTGGCTCTCAGCGTCAGATACACAAAATTCACCCTTTTGTGTCTGTACAGGACACATCGGGAAGAGCAGCAGCTCTGCCGCAGAACTGTTAGATGACGTAGAATAAAGAGCGACAACGGTATTGAGTAGTATGAAATACCTAAAAAATGTGTGCAAGGTTGGTTGGGGTGGTGGATGGGTCAAACATCACAGGACTTTAACCCAAGAGACCGGGGTTCGTGTCCTGTTCTTCTCCCGCGTGTCACTGAAGCGTACATTTTGTAACCCCCCAAGATCTTTTCCTAAACCTAACTGTCCCGTTCTCGTGCTACGTGTCAGTTAAACATATGTCCCAACCCAGAGCTTTTAAAAAGTGATGTCAATAGTCCCGACCCAGAGCGTCAAAAAATGACGCCAAGAGTCCCGACCAAGCACGTCTAAATATGACGCTAAAGGAGACTTTTTTCTTATCTTTGGGGTGATATAATATCTGGATCTGGACGAATCAACAAACTGTATTTATATTGACTAATAACTACAACAAAACTATCTGATACTACTATAATCATTTAATTCCTATCTCCCAACTTTCATGTCTGTTTTATTCCAATGGTGCCCAACCTGGAGGTCAGGAACCCTAAAGGTGTTGCGAGATAAACAATCTTATTTTAACCAGTCAGGCAGTAGTAGTAGCTGAAGCAAGACAACAAAACTAAACATACATTTTAAAATATATACCAGGGGCCCATACCAGGTTTAACAAACGGAGTCTAACCCTGAACTTTGAGTTGATTTACCCTAAGATGGGAAACTCTGAGTTTTCGGTTCCAGAACAGCTGATTTGAGTTGGTTCAATCAACTCAGAGTAGGTTCACTCAGAGTTAAGCGCGTGCACCAACACAATAAAAAGACAGCATGATTGGAGCCATGATACTACGATTCACCATGGCAACAACCACAAACAAATCGGTCGGCATACTCTGGAACTGAAACTACTCATGCGCACATACAGCGAGTTTGACATTTTGTTAAAAAAGCAACACGGCTGCGAGAATTGGTGTGGGAAAAAACTGCTGCTGAGTCAATACGTAAGCTCTAATATAGTGTATTAATTTCATATTTAATCACAGGTAACCTATAATATTACTGGTGAAAACTGGAATGGTATTACACCTATAATTTCATTTAGGTGCAATCCTGCGGGCGAAAAAGTAAGCTACTAGGCTACTAATCCCATTCTGAGGCTGCAGCACCATGTCATTAACAGAATTATAATTTAATCGTTTATTTCTTTTTAATGGCTCTCACTGGTTTGTGTCCAGGGAACACTACAAAAACGTTAAAAAAATGTTTCAGAGCGAGGCACACTCTTCTGACGGCTCTGCATACAGTGGCTTTACTTATATGCTCCGCATCACCAATGTTGTAAAGAAAACTGCCGTTTGCAAAAAAAAAAAAAAAACGTTAATCTGCTAGGATGTAAGAGCATGTCCATGACGTTAGTGATATGAGGACGGATAAGGTTATGTAGGCTACATATCAAAAAACGATTCCTCTCAAATAGGTAGTTATCTGGAAATGAAAATACATCTAGTCGGGCCTCAATATCATCTCCCGACGTAGGCTATGTTTAACTCCCTGTGGAGTAATACAGCTTTTTCATCAACGGGATTGTGGACAAAATAAGGACATGCCATGTTCGAGAAAAAAACGTTTTATAGTCTGCCTAACATGGTTAATAAACCAACACATTTTTTTATTCATGCAGATAAACTGCGCTAAAATGCACCTGATACAGACTGACTGAATGAATGAGGAAATGAAAGCGCTGTGTCAGAGGGAGGAGACAGAGAAACTCGAGGTTTATTGAAGAAAACCTGCTCCCAACCAGGATAGGTTCACAGACTCAGTTACCATAGTAACTGACTCTAAAGTTAAGTTACCTCTCTTTCTGAAATGGGCTGGAGTTACCCCTCTCTCTCAGGTTTAAATAACCTCCCTTTCTGAAACGGAAAACCCAGAGTTTGCCTCATCTCAGGATTAACAAACTCAGAGTTTTCACTAAACCTGCTTTCTGAAACAGGACCCTGCTGTGGCAGATAGACAACCCCAGGTTAACCACAGATATGTTGACGCTTCCATTTGGAGACACCCACTGACAACATACACAAGAGGCGGGAAAATAACCAAATATTGTACATACAAATGTACACATCTCATGCAAGCAAATGGGAGCTAGTGCTTACACACACATAAACAACTAAAAATATATTCAGAGTGAGTCACCAGTAAACTCTGATAGATAAACAAGATGTTGGAGGCAGCAAGTTTATTTGACACTGAGACATTGGGATCTCTTGGTCCATCTTTAACCGTGACCACCTGCTGTATTTGTTTTAGAGTGGAGACTCTGTAGGGCTGTTCAGGAAAACACAAAACAACGGACACACTCATGTATGCATTCAGACACACATCTTGCACATGCACACACAAAAACACAGACATTGCTTAATTGAAGTAGGAAATGTAGTAAGACAGTCTGACGTTAGTAAAACACTCAAAGCGTTTTTTCTCATAGTTTTCTTTTTTGCAGCAGCAGCAGTTCTGTCTATTTATCATAAGATCTCAGATATTAAATCAGAAGTCAGCTGGTGCTTGAACTTGAAGTACTTGTTTTCTCTGAAACATTAAATTCTGTCAGTCTCGTTAAGCTTTTCTGGATCTGAATCTAAAGATTACAGAGACAAGCATGTGATCAGAATCTGGAAAAACTTTTAAAGATGATCCTCTTTTGTTGGATTTTTTACAACCAAAACTATCGTTTTTGCCATCACCTAATCTGTTAGAATAATATTGTGTTCACTAAAAGATCTGGGAACATGGAGAAAAAAAGAAAGTGCTCAGATAATCATAGGAAAGAGAAGTGAAAGGTAAAACAAAGGCTAAACTTTAAATTATTGCCCACTAGGGTTGGGTACCATTCACATTTTCGCCGGTACCTGGAATTCAGTTCCAGTACCCAACGGTACCTTTTTTTCAGTACTTTCCTTCTGTAATAACAAGAAAATAATTTCAGTTGTAAAAATAATTCCAAACCTATGTATCCTATTTACTCTGAACATTTTGTTATTTATTTACAAGACTTTACACTCCACACAAAATAAAATCCCTCCCTCTGCCCTCCCAAACCTGTCTCTACAACCTATTAAATCAAATAAGTATTAATTTCTTACACTGCACTGTAACTTTTATTATTGTATTTGTATCTTATTATTTTTTAGTCTGTTTTTATTTTAACTGCTCTTTAATGTTTTATGTAAAACATTTTCAATTGTCTTGTTGCTGAAATGTAGAAATAAAGTTGCCTTGCAACCTCCAGCCTGTCAGTCATTCACCAGGGCATCAACACTGCTGTACCTGCCTGCCTCAGAGGAAGTCTAACCGCATCGCAGCCGCTTTCGGCTAGCCATTAATATTATATTGCAGCGAACATTGCGTGGAGTTTTGAAAAGTGTAATGACACTTGCAACCGCTTAAACGGCATTGCCGTGAGTCACTGTGACTTAAACATACTGAAGAGTCTACATAGTTTCGCTCCGTCTGCACCACACCTCTGCGTGTGTATCGGAGCTGAGCCCCGCTCTCTGTCAACATGCAGAGAGGACAGATATGCTCTCAGGTACCGAAATTTGGCACTGTTTGATTTAGAGCTGGGTGATATATCGATATTATATCGATATCGTGATATGAGACTAGATATCGTCTTAGATTTTGGATATCGTAATATCGCAATATGGCATAAGTGTAGTCTTTCCTGGTTTTAAAGGCTGCATTACAGTAAAGTGATGTCATTTTCTGAACTTACCAGACTGTTTTAACTGTTCTATTATTTGCCTTTACCCCCGTAGCCATTATATCTACATTACTGATGATTATTTATCAAAAATCTCATTGTGTAAATATTTTGTGAAAGCACCAATAGTCAACACTACAATATCGTTGCAGTATCGATATTGAGGTATTTGGTAAAAAATATTGTGATATTTGATTTTCTCCATATCGCCCAGCCCTAGTTTGATTTAACATTAATCGGCCCTCGGTAGTACCTAAATAATTGGGTCGGTACCCAAAAAGTGTGCCCACACTGTCCTTTGTCAACATCCAGCCACAGCCAAACATACCTACTGTGCGGACCTATGGCTAAAGTTAGGGGCGCATATAGTTTTAGGACTATTATCAACATTGTGGATGCACTTACTTTTGTTTTTACCCCTGACTTAACTGTTGCCTTGTTGTCTGATTTTCTGACTGCTCGTGATTACTGCCCCATTTCACTTCATTGTAGCAATGTTACAATAGTACAATGTTTCCGTTACCTACTGTATTTATGAAAATAAGACTTAAGTTGTAATAAACAGGAATAAGCTGCCCTAAAACTAGGCTTTTACGTATCCAGCAGCTAGTGGTTAACGGTATTAAACTGGTTGTGATGCAAATAGGTTTGTAGCACCTCCAAATTATTGATGATGGGTTGATGGAAAGATAGATCAACTGCTCCACAATAAAGAAATGTTTTTATTACATCCAGTAAAAGACATGGAAGAGAACACAGAAACAGGAGACAGATGAAAGTTAAAAGTCAGTATTTCATGGTACTGTCATCATGAAGTCATCAGTTCAATTTTGATGATGATGCACCTTCCTGGGTAGTCTTTCAGCCAATTCTGCACTGGTAGTTAACCTTATACATCCATAGACTACAGGGTAATCAAGGAACACCCACACATCAGCATGCACCCACCCACCAGACACACTTGTTCTGCCGGCCTGGTGATGAGCTGGCATGTGGAGCAATCCATGTGCAGGACAGGGTGTGAGGGGTAACGTTTCAAAAACACACTGCCAATTATTCTGCTTAGAAACAAAGATGAAACACACACACACACACACACACACACACACACAAATCTGCACTAGGGGAAAAAACAAATCAAATTCCAGGTGTGTGGAAAATTTGGAATAAACATCCTGAACTAATGTGAGCAGATGATGGAAAAAGGATTTGGCATCAATAAACATCTGTCTTGCCTAGTTATTAAGACTTTATTGATAGTCCTAATAGTTACACATAGCTGAATGCATTTTTGTAAACAAGAACACAAGTTTGGAAATATTGACACATGCATGTGAGTACAGTATGACAAATAACTCATCTTTTATTACATTTAAAAGCTTGGAGTTTGTACAATTTCAATCAGGTGATCAATTCTATGATCACATGCTGTGTAATATTATATTTCTGGTTGTTACACGTTCAGGACCTGTCTCTCCAAAATATTATCAACAGTCATGGCTATCTTGTTTCTAGCTTTTGGAGAGACTTGCTCATTTTGACATATCTAGACTCAACTGTCCAAAATCATAGCAGTAACACATGTTGATTCTGTTTACAGACTCATAACCTTCTGCTTGAGTTAGTGCTGGGCGTTATGACCAAAACTTTGTATAACGGTATTTTTTAAGATTCTGCCGGTTGCACGGTATTTTCTTTCTTTTGCTTGACTGGGACTTTATATAAGTTTATATAGCCACTAACCTAAATAGATATTTAGGTTAGTGGCTTATTTTACTGTCAGTATTCAGTACTGTCAGAATATAAAAAAAAAAGTTTCAATGTCATGTTTACTAAAAGTTTTGATTACTAAAGGGTTTGCTTGGCTCCACAGCATTATACAATAATGTTATATGAAGGAGAATGCATGAAACAGTTACAGAATCTAAACTATTTTTTTTATTGTGCAAAATACAGAGTAGTAAAATAAAAAATTAAATAAATACACATAACTTTAACATGCTTCCTTTTCAAAACAAAAGAGTTGTAAGATTGCTGTTTAAACACTACCTTGACCACAGGTAACGTTTGGTTGTTGTGGAAGTGGGCGTAGCTCCGCTGTCAGCTTGCGTCTATGTTTGAATAACGTTAGTGGTTTGGCGAAGTATTTCGGCGAGGCAAGACATCTTAAATCCAGTGTTTTAATCATTGCTCTGAACCCGTCTTTCTCGACGGTCCATAGTGGGACCGTAGGTGGATTGTTATTGCGTTTATTAGGTTGCTCCCCTGCATGCTTGAGGTGACAGGTCTTAACGTTAGCACGGCCGAGTGAAGCCTTCTTTTTCGACTGTATTAAGCGGGGCCATGTCTTTGGCTAGGTGGATAGTGATAGAGTTTATAATCTCAATCCACCGTTTGCCTTTTCTGTCGTAGGGAGTCCCTCTAGCAAATGCGTCTTGAAGTGACATTTGGCTCGACTTTTCTTTTGCTTTTCCTGTGTTACCTGCTGATGTGGAGGGCGCTGACCTTAACTTCATACATTCTTGATATTCCAAGACGTGCTTGCGGCTAAGGTGGTGGAGCAAATTGCTCGTGTTGCCGCCTCCGCCGACAACTGTAGCCCAACAACACTAGCATAAAATGGTTGTTTGGTCGACGTTGGATTTTTTGAAACCAGAAAAACTCCAAACAACAGACACGGCTCCTCTTTTTGGCACAAGTTCTTCTGTGTCATCATGTTCTACTAGTTCTGCATTTTTGATTTCGGAACATTCAATGTCTATCCTATCCATCTTCACTGTAACGTAACACCAGAGCACTACGGTTTACCCTCACCACGCCTCGCAGTCGCACCATGCGTGTTTAGAAGCGCAACATTGGAAAGGGTCCCATCTGAAACAGTGTTGCGTAGCGTTTCGAACGTTGTGTAATCAAATACACCGGTATGGCGCTATATTAAAAATTCATATCATAACAAAAATATACACTGGTATTCAGTGTGAACCGGTATACCGCCCAGCACTAGCTTGAGTCATCAGCAGTGTTGTGACTTTTGGGGTCTGATATGCAATGCATTTTGCTATAGCCTACATCCATACTTGACCTCAAAATGGCTATCTGGGTCTTGTGTGAAAATGTTTCTTACTCTACATTCTTTTTTTACTCACTTTCCATTTGTATTAACTGCTTTGTGCATTATGGGTGGTTTGCATGCAGACTGTTGAATGCAATCTTGACCACTTCCGCATCTGGTTTTGAAGATCCAATAGCTATTTTTGCTCAATCTGATTTCTGTGCCTGTCAAAACTCATATTGAAAAGACAAGAGTGACTGAAGCTCTGGTCTCAAGAATTATATTAAGAGTAACAAGAATTGATTGTGGTCTCTGGGTTTAGTCCATCTCCAGGAAAGACATTGGAGAGAATTCCATGATTTAGCACATATTTTATCAGGCACCCAGACAAACCACATTCAAAATTAAAGTCAAATGCACACCCATTGTGAAAGAACAATATTCCAAAACTTGGGAACAACTCCAAACGGCTGGGAAATAATGAATTCACATGCTTCAGTGTCAGGTTCTCTCAGAATACACCAAAATACAAATGTTAAGGTTGTAATGGATTACCAAAGTCAGCAGGATTCATCTGCATACATCTGTACAAAATGATGGCAATCCGTACAATGGTTATGTCAGTCTTGACCAAAGCAGTTGACCAACCAACTGAACAAATGACAATGCGATATCTAGAGCCAGAACTGAACCAAATGTGACCCTTCTTAACCAAACCAATTTTTTGTGTGTGTTATGCAAAGTGTATTAAATTAAACACTCTTTGCATTCAATCACCTTCTCAGAGCTCAGGTATGGTGTACATGGTGATCTTGGTCCACACTTACCAAAACAAGCCTTATAACTAGAGCCCTTAAAAATTAACAGAAACACTTAATCAGTTTTTTTAACTGCTGGATTGAATAAAAAGTTATAATTGCTATTAAAGCCGGAGTAGGCAGTTTATTGTTGTGCAAAAATTCCATAATAACCTTTCAGCATATTGTTATTTAAGTGGTCTGAGAGAAACTGGACTTCTGCACCTCCTCGGCTCGGTTTTCAGGCTTCAGAAAACCTAGCTTGTGACGGCAGACTTTGGCCAATCACAGGTCATTTCAGAGAGAGAGAGTGAGAGTTCCTATTGGCTGTTCCACAAATGTGGATGCGTGTGCGCCGCGCGTATGCAAACCTTAGCCAAGGCTCGCAGCTGCAGCTAATTCAAGGCTAAACTATTAGATAAGAGATACTTTGTCATCCATCTATACATGGAGGAACAAAATTGAAAATTTACTGTCCAGGGAGCGTTTGCCCTTATTTAATTTCCTCTCACACAGCCTCCGGTGTCTCCTTGTTTGGATGGCAACATTAGCCTGCTAGGAGGACCAGAAACACCGCCTACTGCTGCCATCCGATCGAAGAGATGATGCGTGGGGCTAGACAGAGACAAAGTGAGAGGAAGAGCTGTAGGAGGTCTCACTCTACTTCAAATTCTTCCCTTCTGCTTACCCCAGCTTTAAACAGACCCATGGGGAAAAAAAGTAAACTGAAGAGTATAAAGTCAGGACTATAAGAAGGCAACAACAACTACACGAGTAATTAAGCATAATAAAATAAACCAGGGGCCTCATTTATAAAACTGTGTGTAGATTCTATTCTGAAAGATTTCGTGCGCCAAAAAGTCTGAATTTTCGTACGCAAAAACAAAATTCTGATTTATAACACCTTGCGGCGCACACCGGTACGCACTCTTCTCGTTATAAATACGGACGTGCGTTACCTTATGCGGTCGTGCACAAGCCTCACGCTCCTCCCAAGGTCGTCCCATATTTGTCCTAATAAGGTCCATGTTAATCAATCAATGAATATAGCAGCCTTGTAAAGAAGCCCTTGATGACCAATCATGAAACGAAAAAATGGGGAAATGACACGATTCAGTGATTGTGAGATCGATGTGCTCCTAACAGAGGTAGATCATCGAAACAAAATCCTGTTTGGAAGCCTTAACCCTTGTGTGGTGTTCATATTTTTGTTACACAGCCTTAATACTTAACAGATTTAGCTCAATTACCAATGATATATACATCATTTATGGTTCATATTTGCCATTTACCCCTGTGAGATAACATTTATGATCATTTTTCATTTTTTGTGAGAAAACAAGGAAATTCAATTATTGAAAAGGTAAAAAATAGAAACAAGATTTTTGATCATTATTGGTGCTTATTTCTTAGAACTTAATCAGAACAGGTGAAAGTGCTTGAAATGTAACAATTTTGTAACTTTTTGTGGGAATAGCAGGTGCAGAAAGACATTCCCACACACAGACACCTACAATCAGACACGCCCACATACAGACGCACAGACACACACAGAGACACGCACACACACACACACACACACACACACACACACACACACACACACACACACACACCAGGCCCAGTTAGGAGGAGGACACAGTTAAGTTTCATAGCACCTACAATTGTTACACTCGGGTCCAGTAGACCCGAACACCTCATATGTAATAGTTATGTGTAGGGGGTTGTACCGTGTGCAGTCATTGAAAATAAGTTATTTTTTATGTTCTTCACAGAAAATGGGGCAAGGCCAATGAGTTTGAGTTAGAAGAAATAATAAATAGCATAATTTTTCTTTATTATTAAAATTTAGGGTGTGCTCACATCAACAGATTCTCACTCCCATCTCGTAAAATACGGACGTTTGGTCAGGTGCCTTTGTCGTTCTTATTGACGCTAAAAGTCTCCTTTAGCGTCCGCTGCACAGTGTGGGAGGATCCCCTGCCTCTCCCCGTTGTACGGGTCGCATTTCACGGGGAGAGACAGGGGAGAGCAGCGGAGGAAAAGCGCATTTCCTCCACTGCACGGTGTGGGAGGATCCCCTGCCTCTCCCCGTTGCTGGCAGCCCCTCGCTGGGCGCCGCGACCGGCTCTGGGTCAGCTTGGAAAGAACGGGATTGTTGGGTTCAGGAAACAAAAACTGGGTTGGGTTCGGAAAACGGGGATACCATCGGAGTTCACTAAAACACAGCCTACAAAACCTTGGGAGCATTACGCACGATCACACGCATCGTCAAAAGGTTGCGGAAAACTGGGCACATTTTTACGCATGGAAATTCTTTATAAATCCCGACTTTTGCGAGGAATTTTGCAACAGCAAATTTCACCCTGCTTCACGCAACGTTTTCTTGCGTAACATGTTTTATAAATGAGGCCCTAGGGCTGCAAACGATTATTTTCATTGTCGATTAATCTGTTGATTATTTTCTCATTAACTGATTAGTTGGTTGGTCTATAAAATGTCAGAAAATGGTAAAAAATGTCAATGTTTTCCAAAGCCCAAGATGACATCCTCAAATGTCTTGTCCACAACTCAAAGATATTCAGCTTACTGTCAGAGGAGTGAAGATACTAGAAAAAATATATATTTTTTTTTTCATAGAAAAATTTACTCAAACCGATTATTAGATTATCAAAATAGTTGGCGATTAATTTAATAGTTGACAACTAATCAATTATCGATTCATCTTTGCAGCTCTAAAATAAAAAACCTCTGGCCTTTTTTCTTTGTACAATTAAACTCTCCACAGCTCATCTTCATCCTGACCTCCATGCTTCCACTGCAACAGCTGCCGGAACATCACTCTCTCACACACTCACACACACACACACACACACACACACACACACACACACACACACACACACACACACACACACACACACACACACACACACACAGGTCATAGCCTCTTTTAGTATTTTCTATTCTGGTGTTCTCTTGGCAGACCGAGCTGTGCTGCTGCAGTGTGTGGCCTTGCTGCACAAACATATCAGAGTTTCACAAACAAAATTTCTAAATTAAGTTTTATCATCATCCCAAGCGGTAACTCATCGGGCTGTCAGGCTAATGAGGGGTTCCCCTACTTCTATCCCATTTCATTTTCTTCCCTCTGTTTATTCTGTATGCTGGTGAGTAGGCCTTTTTACTAAAAAGTATTACTTAATCACAATTATTTGAGCTGACCACAATCATTTTACATAAGTTGTTGGATGGATTCCACAATCAAGGGAATTTAAAGCCAACATTATGAATGTGGCAACAAATAGAAAGTGAATTAGGTGTGTATTCATCCACTGGGTAAATAAAGGGTCTACCTGAGTTCAAGGTTCCATTGTCAGGAAAAAAAACAAGTACAAAGAGAGCATGGCTGTCTAGATCAGGGGTGGCGAACCTGTGGCTCTTGAGCCGTATGCGGCTCTTTGCCTGCTCCTGTGAGGCTCTTACTGTGTGGCTGGGGGCTGTGTCATTGGTTGATTGTTTTTAACTTTTCTGAAACATACAGTATTTCAGATAAGTAAACAAAAAAACACATTTGAATGCATCTGCCAATACTGCCAATACATTTGCCAATTCTTTTAAAATGGAAAATAATGCAGCAGAGTTTTGAGGACAGATTCTGCAACCTGAGGAAAAACAGCGGCCACAGATCACCTTCCTCGTTAACCCTTTCACTGCTGAATCCGATTGTTTGAAAGACCCTTTAGTGACAAATGGGTGAAAGAGTTGCTTCGAGTGGCCACAACCGAGTTCAAGCAAGACCTGAAAAGGATTGTGGATAACAAAGACTGTCAGGTTTCCCACTGAGTCAATCTAAGTGAGAAAAAAAACTATGAAAACTGCTATGTATTATGACTGTCATTAGATCTGGAAGACACTGTTGCTGTTGTAGTGTGGACGTGCATGTGTTGTGTGGCTTTTTGCTATGGTGCATTTTTTTTTGTGGCTCTTTATACCTAACTGGTTGGCCACCCCTGGTCTAGATCTTACTGCCAGACAGGTTTTTCTGTTTCAGCTCATTTGAGACCGTATTTGCTGCTTACGAAGCAAGATGGTGTCCGAGAGTTGCCGATAACGGGTCTCTTGATTCAAGGTGGAGAGTCTCCCCGACAGGGGTGCAGCAGTGTTTTACAGCTCTAGGGAACGTTTTGCTGGACGTGTTGCTTCCATCCAGCTTTGCTAATGAGGTAATTTAGATAAAAATGTTTGGATGGAAACATAGAGTTATAAGAGTACCGTGGCTCCTTTCAGAAATAGCTCAGTGCGTAGTGCAAGCGTAGCAAATCTTTGTTCTAGCGAGAATGACGTGAGAGTGATGGTGGACGCGTTTAGAGCTACAGGAATTGGCAATTGGAGCAGAGAAGAAATAAGCAGTATAGTGAATTAAATGCACATCTGCAGGTCATCTGCGTTACATACGTCTTGTGTATGCAATGTCTGTATCGTCACTGCACTGCATTTTTATGAATTATGATAATCTAAAAAAAGAAGCAGGAATGGTTAATACTAGCTTTGTGTTTCCCTGTTGCATATTACCTTTTGAAAATAAAATCCAGTCTTCTAATTAACTGTCTTGAACCAGGTTTTTATACATTAGGTCGGCCTTTACAACAGTTTTAGAACAAGCTATTCAAAATAAATCTGTGCAGCAGAGCGAGAGCCAAACACAACAGCACCACTGTGTGGCATAAAATGAACAGAAATAGACAATTAGGCCTAAATCGTTAATCACAATCATTTCTATGACAGTCAACTTCAAATTCATGATTGTGACAGGCCAAAAAAAGACAAAATTGTAGTGATTCGCTGCAATCTTATAACAGGCTTCAGAGACCATCTAGATTCTGTTTCACCAACACCTTACAGTAAGAACACTTAAAAATGGTTCATGAGGATAGCGGCACGTCATTCTCTTGTTGTAACCTCCATTAAGGCAATTTCAGAAAACAAGAGGAGAATGTGTATGTCTCCTTCAGGTGAAGCACAAAAAAGTGGCCATTAAGTGAATTGTTCAGGAGAGGAACTTGTACCAGCTATTCTAACCAGTGGATGGAATTGTGTCACATTAAGTGAAGTCTGCAAACCTTCTTTAAGCACTGTGTTGTGGGTAAGCTGATGTGCTGTCTATATGAATGAATGAATGAATGAATCTAGAGATGTTCCGATTCCGATACCAGTATCGGCTCCGATACTGCCTAAAACGCTGGTATCGGGGAAGTACTGGAGTTTATGCACCGATACGATACCACGTAATAAAACCCTAAAGAAAATCTACGTTAAAGTAGTTTATTTATGTTCTTTTTCCGTTATAACTGACTGTCAAACTGCATAATAAAAGAAAGTTCTGTGGCATTCATTGTTTGTGTTTGTTCATGTTTCACAAAGAGTTTAACCTGAGCCAGACCGACAACAAAGATAGAAATAATATCACATCCATACAGGGATAGTAGTATACAGTTGTTAAAACATAATAAAATATATGACACACTGGTATCGCATCGGTACTCGGTATCGGCCGATACGCAAGTTCAGGTATCAGAATCGGTATCGGGAAGCAAAAAATGGTATCGGACCATCTCTAAATTAATCCTTTATTGTCTCGAGGGGAATTCGTTTTGCACTCATTGAACATTAAGCACAGACAACAGTAAATAACAATAAACAATAAAAACCACACCAAACATCAACAACATTGAAGACGTAGAGGATACAGAAAACAGAACATAAACAACAACAACAACAACAACGCAGCAATGGTGGTGACATGCAATCATCAGTCCAACAGCTAAGATGAATCAATAAATAATTAAATAAATAATCAATAGTGCACATGATAAAATGTCTATGTGCCTGTGTCTGATCTGTTCAGTAACTGAATGCTCCTCGGCACAAATGATGTAATGGCACGTTTGGTTTTTGTTAGGGGCATTCGAAATCTACTTCCAGAGGGGAGGGGGTCAAAAACTCTGAGCAAAGTGGGTGGGATGGATCATCCAGTATCCTCAGGGCCAGATTGAGGGTATACTGTTCTGTGAGGTTGGAGATGCTTTTAACATTGGATCCAGTAATTTTCCTGCCCATTTTAGTCACCTTGTCCAGCATGTTCCTGTTCTGGAAACATAACAGAGCCATGATGCCAAAATAAAATCTCCTCAATCTGTATGCTCTGAGCTCATAGTAGCCTATCTGCTGTCAGCACATTTCAATATTCTCAATTAAACGCAATAAAATAAGTAATTAGGTTTCTGATGGTTATTAAAATATGCAAAACATGGATAGAATGGAACATAAACCACATACCACTGATTTTACCAATATTTTGTTAACAGGATTATTTTGTCCATGTAATTATTTTACCTGTTAACAAATAAATATGTAAAGTGTGTGTGCACATCAAGCTTAATATAGTACAGCCCTGATTAATATGCTTTTGTGCTGTCCAAATTCCTATTTGTATATCTACAGTATTTGTCTATATTTTATTAAATAACTTATATTTACTGGTTATCTGGAGTATCAGGAGTGGTAGCATTGGTGGACTGGTCGACCTGTGGGTCGATATGTCTATATAGCAAAACCAGAAGAGAAAGAAAAATGATCTGTGCTGCTCTGTGCCTGATTTTGCATTACACTGACTGACTAGGCCAAGTGTATGAATGTTGTGAGGTTATTTTTTTTTTCTTCACATTTTACAAGTTTATTTTTCTTTCACCCCTAGCCAAGTTTACTCTGAAGCATTCCAATCAAATCATCATTATGTTGCATTCAGGGCCCTGATGAAACACCAACATTACAACTTGTTCCGGCATAAACAATATAAAAAACGGGGTCCAATAAGGGAACAGTCAGGACTTTCATCAATTAATTCAGCCTTCTAAGCCTTCAGTCACTAATATTGTTGTGTTATACATGTGTCCACACTGTGTAAAGCAGAGGCACAACAAGGGCAGGAGGACCCCTTGGTGACATAAACCTGCTATTGGCCATACACAGGACTGATCATGTGTAATAAATTAGGGCTGAAACAATTCCTCGAGTAACTTGAATAATTCAATTACTAAAAATCCTCGATGCAAAATGATTTGTGTGTCTACTGCAAAATTGAACTAGCTTACCACAATAATAGCACAACGCCAATGCTTCAACATCTCAACAGAAAACAACAAGTCTAACTTAATCATCCATTCCACGAAGCAGACCAGAGAAAAGTAAATCACAGAGTCGTATGGACGATGAAACTACCAAACACAACAACTACCAAAAACAGAGACAAGAAAATACGTAGTGGTGACCACAGTTTGATCTAAAGAGCCGACTTGTTGACTATCCCTTCGGAAAAACAGCTGACTGTTGCGCACCATTTTCTCTCACTCTCTCTCTCTCTTCACGGAGAAACAGCTGATCAACGATCTACTAGCAAGTGTAACAGAGCTGTGTGACATTGTCAAATATATAAATGAAAATAGGTTGAGTATAACTAATATTTACATATAGGCATATATACAGATCAGTCTCAGGTTGAAACTTGTAGTTCTGAAAGTTAAGTTGCACAACTTAAGGTAATGTTTATGTATGTTTAATGTAGGCCTTAGTTTGAGGTTGTTATTGCATTTCAGAAAATGTTTTCTTTAAAAGCAATGTAATATGGCACTTAAATGCACTTAATATATAGTTTTTTGAGAGATGATATTGTAAGCAATGTAGGCAATAAAAATGTTGCTTTTTCCAAAAATTAAACCTAACTATCGTATATTATTGCTCTTCAATAAAACAAAAGTATTTCTTATCCGATTACTCGATTAATCGATGGAATCAGTAGAATAGGTAGAATACTCGATTACTAAAATAATCGATAGCTGCAGCCCTATAATAAATATTACAAAGTAGTAAAAGTACTATTTAAAAGCCCCCAGGAACAGCGCCATGTCTTAAAGCAACCATGGGCTTAGCAGCCAACGGTGGAATTGCAACGTCTGACAACCCTCTGGCCCAGAAAGACTTTTCCCATAGACTTTGCATGGCGAAAGAAACTTCTATATTTCAGCGGATCATGTTTTTTGGGGTGCATCAACTTACCAGTCCGAACACTTAAAGGGTCCATGTCCAAACCGTCGTGTTTTGAAATTTTTAACATGCACCAATAGCCGAATCCAGAATTATTTAACTAGGCATGATTAGGGGTGGAACGGTACATGTATTGTATTGTATTGTATATGCCGAACTAATGTAATGCGGAACTACTGTTAGATACGCAGGTTCTTTAGGGACACCTAATCTGTAGCCCTGCCTTAGCTCTGAAGCTCTGATTGGCGCGCCGCCTGTGTAGCCGAGCTCCGCCTATGTAGTTTTTTGTCAGGTCGACGGTCCAGTGAGTGTGCAGAGTTAGCAGCACTAAGGACGAGTATGGCGAGTGGTGGCGACCCACAAGAATTATAGGACGCGCCTGCCTCTTTAAGTTTGCAAGTTTGGGAAAACTTTGGTTTCCCAGTCAGTTATAGTAGTACAGGCGAGAGAGTGGTGGATAAGACGAGGACTGTGTGTCAGCGTTGTTCAGCAGTTGGGTATGTGAGTGGAACTACATCTAACATGCTGACGCATATCCGACGCCATCACCCAGATGTGTCAATCACTGGAACGAGACAAAAAAAAAAAAAAACTGTCCAACTTCTCCTCCCTACAGTACTTAACTCAGCCTTTAGATACACATACAAATAGGGCAAAAAAAAATCACTGAAGCAATCGGAATTTACATGTCATCTTCAATGCGCCCATATTCACTCGTAGAGGAACCTGGCTTACTTATAAGTATTTGCTGCATGTACTCGAACCTCATTACAACATGCCATCCCGTCCACATATGAGGCAAACTGTAGTCCCATATCCAACCAAACACGGACGTTGATGGAGCACGAGTTGTCAGCCGCACCCTCCGTTTCATTAACGACCAGTTGGCAAAGGTATGCCTGTTGCACTTAATGGCAAGAATACTTTCTTTTATCTTTTGTGGGGGAAGGTCTCGCCTAAGTAGAATTTTCTTTTTGTTATTATTCTATGTAATTTGCACTTTCATAAATAAGAGATACTGTATTTTCAGTTTTATAGCTGATTGTCTTATTTTGTTTACAAGTTATAGATGGAGTCTGTAGATGATGTGGGGTACTTATTGTTTACTGTTTACATCTTACTTTATACACTGATGATGTGGGGTACTTATTGTTTACTGTTTACATCTTACTTTACACACTTCAGGCTGTTGCAGCTAGCTCAGGGGAGAGACTGTATGACACTAGGTGGTACAGCCTGAGACATGCACAATAAAAAAAATTGCCTTCTGCATTTTTGTTTTGCTTTTCCCTCCATTGTACCAAACTCGTACCAAGCCGTGATGTCTGAACCGAGGTATGAACCGAACCATCACTTCTGTGTACCGTTCCACCCCTAGGCATGATGAACGCACATGATGAACACACACAATGAACGCGAGCCGACCTACAGGACTGCGCCCACGTCGCCCTGCACTGCAGGCTCATATGAGGGTTCTCCTAAGTTCCCGTAGCTAATTATAATGGCTGTAATTCATCAAGTGTAAAATGTCTGTGAACAGGGCCCTTACGTGACAACAAGATGCGTTTTCAACTCAGACATTGTGAAGAAACTGTCACCTGTCTCGATCCTGCCGGTAGCTAGCTCTGCCTGCTACCCGGGCTAGCAGGCCTGACCGGCATCTTCACTTCTGCTTTCTCTCCCGTTGGTAAACAGTAGTGTGCAGATCGGAGCGTAGTGTGTGAAGAGTGAAGGTCGGAGGTGTTCACAAGGGAAGAAGCCTGGAGTAAGAATAACGTGTGTTGATCTACTGTGGAAAAGAAATGGTTCGCGTTTGTTTGTTTACCATTTCCTGCAACAACTGAATTCCAATGGGACTTCAGCGCGAGACTACAGCTAGCCTTCAGTAACACTATTACTGTGCAAGCCACAGGCATCATTTGGACCGTTTCCATGTAGTTACATAGTCACTGATATGGTCATAACCACTACAGTGCTCAATTAGCTATTTTTGAAGGGGAAATAAACTTCAAGTTTTCGTCGCGAAGGCATGACCTGTCCTCTGGAGGTCAGCTTGGCCTGCTAGCCCGGCAGCTACCGGCAGGATCGAGACAGGTGACAGTACAAACTTTGAACGATTTCTTCACATTGCAAGTTGAAAACACATCTTGTTGTCACGTAAAGGCCCTGTTCATGTTGCACAGACATTTTAATTGCATTTGTGTCTGTTAAGAGGCACAAATGCACTCTTTATAAGATGCCGACAACTGGCATTTTAGCTAACTGGGAGCTCTGGACGTAGCTGCAGCAACTCCAGTTTGCTAGCACCAATGTTGCTCGTTTTTTTTCCTATCGACAGTACTCTTTCTCTCTCTCTCTCTCTCTCTCAGACAGAGACACGCATCCACAGCGTGAAGTTCACTGAGGCGCTGTCTCGCGCCGACCACTCTCTCTGTAAAAATGAGTCGAGACTTACTTTTAATTACATTAAACAAAGAGAACTGTTCTCCCTTTGTCCTATAATGGTCATAAATCAATACAGTGTTGTAACCTTGGTTCTCTGAGTGAAGAGACTATCTCTCCACCATACATATAAAATAAGTAACAGTGTAACTGCTAGATATACAGGAGAGAAGCCAAGTCATTTGAGTTTGTGGCAAAACCTTTCAGTGCTCGGTTTTCATTTTGTGACTTTCGATTGAATAAAGGACTACTTTTCCAGTCTTATTTCTTCATTGAAGTTTTCTGTAAAAATAGTGTTAAAATCTCGTCTCGATCTTGTGAACCCAATCTCGTGTCTCATCACGTCTCGTGAGCTGGGTCCCACCCCTAGTGTGCAGTTCAACAAAATAAGAGGCTGTTGCATGTTAGTGGTTTCCCTGTTTCCAATTGTAGGTAAAAACACCAATATCAGTCCAAAATATCAGCAAGCCAACACTTTAGTCTCTCCCTGGCTAACAAACAGGCTTCATCAGATACCCAGACTGTGTGATCAAACACTTTATGTGAGCCACTGATCACTGAATGGGCCACCATACAGCTGGGGAGCGTTCAAAGGCTCCCAGGTAGGTAGGTAAGTGAGGTATGCTGGCTGCAGCTGAACGCTCTCATCCAAATATACAGACACAGACGCACACACACACACACAAGTGGCACATTCCTTCTATGACATAGTGCTGCCCAAATAAGGGGTTCAGGTGTTTCTCCCTTTGTAGTTTTACAAACACTAAAAAAGAGACAGAAAGTGAGTAAGACAGAAAGAGAAAGGGAGGGGACAGATGTGATGTTTTCTTTTTCCTGCCTTCCCTGTGAAACCCTATCCCTCTTTCATTGTGTCAGTCGCTCTTTTGTGTACGTTGCTGATGAGGCCCCCTTGACACTGAAGAGGTTATGGAGCCGATACATGACTCCCATTGAAGACGCTTTTCCCTCAAACACACACACACACACACACACACACACACACACACACACACACACACACACACACACACACACCTCTTTTCTTTGGTGTTCTTATACGCAAGCTTATGTCTCTCAATTTCTTCCTTTCTTCTTTGTTCCCTCTGCCTTTTAATCACTTCTCTGTCATTCTAACACAGATACAAAGGTCACACCACAAAAAGATACCACAGAAGAAGTGTCGGAAAACACATCACCGGAGAGAGGGGGAAAGGCAGGGAAAGAAGAGTGAAGTATGGAGGGAGAGGTATCCTTTCTCTTCTCACATCTGCTACCATTTGTATGTCCTTTCCCCTAGTCCCTGCCTCTTGTTTGCATCATTTCTTCTCTTCACCCTTGAGTGATATCGTGGTATTGAAAGACTTCTTATTTATATTCAGTTTTCTTGATTAGACCATATTTCTATCATTGACATGACATGAGTTGAGTTTCATCACCTTGAAAAGAGAACTTGCTAACAACCCCCTACCAACCAGATACAGGACACCACACTATAGGTCAGATCCCGAGGGATTCAAGCTCCACTCCAGACCTTATTTTTGGTTGTTTCTTTGGTGACTCCAGGGCTCGACAGTAACGGTTGCCCGGTTGCCCTTGGCAACCAGATTGAGTCAATTGGCAACCGTTTCGTGGTGCCTGGTTTGGCAACCACCTGTTCAATATTTGTGTTATATATTGTGTTATGTGTTTTATATATATATATATATATATATATATATATATATATATATATATATATATATATATATATATATATATATATATATATATAAACAAATCAAAACTGGAAAATGTATTTCAAAAGAAGTCAATATTTTATTTGGTTGTCTCCGTAAATTTTAAACACTACGTTCGTGCGCAACACAACATTTCAGCTATTGTGTTACCGCTTTCCACACAACGCAATTTTCTGTTCGCATTATCGGCGCATGTTAAAATCCCGGCTAATATGGCACCGGTGCCTGGTATCTACCAGACGAAATAGCAACGTGGATTTCGGTGCCTCATTACGGTGCCACTTAAACGTCTGAGTTGCTCTCTGATGCTCCGAAACCCACGTTAGAGGAAACCGAAACATTGCTGCATGTCACGCTAGTAAACACTAATAACAAGTTACACTTGGCAGCAGGTAATGTTAGCTACAGTAGTAACTGGATTAAACACGGTTAAAATGCTGACAGCTAAACGGTGTAAAAGTGTAAAAGCTATGATCTGAAAGACACAAACTAGCACTTGGTCATTGCTGTTGTCGGAAAAACAACACAGACGGGACTAAATGTTTTGTTTACTGGTAAACTGGTAAACCTCGTGGTGCATTCAAAGTTATTGTAAATCAGTTTTTTTCTCATTTTTTTTTCTTTTAACAGCAATTTACTGGTGAAAGAAGTAATTACTGTTAAAAGTTATTGTTATCATCATCAATCATTTAAATCCCCCCCTTTTTGATGCTGATCCAAAAATGTATCCGATCCGTGAGTTTTGTGATCTGTTGCACCCCTATTTGAGAGGGATGGGAAATTATATTGCAAGCCATTATCTCATAGTTTCATTATTAAAATGTGTGGTATAGTTACATTAGAAATTAATTGCTCCAAATATAGGCAGTTTAAAACATGGCAACCGTATTGTCAATTTCGGCAACCAAAAGCTGATGCCTGGTTGCCAAGCCAGCAACCACTTTAAAAAGTTAGTGTTGAGCCCTGGACTCACAGAAAGCTCTGGCGTTCCCCCTGAGATAAATCACGGCAATGCCGGTAAAGCGGTTGCAAGTCTTCAAAATTTTACACAGACACCGTTCGCTGCAATATAATATAATGGAGCCTAAAGCACCCGCGGTGCGGTTACACTTCCTATGACAGACAGGCACAGCAATGTTTTCTATGCCCTTGTTATAGACTGACAGGCTGGAGGTTGGAGGGCAAGGCAACTTTGTTTCTATAGCACATTTCAGCAACAAGAACAAAGTGTGGTCAAATTGATTTAATAGGTTGTAGGGATGGGTTTGGGAGGGGAGAGGGAGGTGTTTTATTTTGTGTGGCGTGTAAAACATTCTAAATAAATAACTAAATGTTTTAAGTAAATAGGATAAATAGGTTTGGAATTATTTTTTAGAAGTAAAATATATTTTTTGTTAATACTGAGGGAAAGCTACCGTTGGGTAGACAGAATTTCAGGTACCGGTAAAAATGTCAAAAGGTACCCAACCCTAGTGACCAGCACATTCCTTGGAAGTTAATAAAATAAAATTATTGTTGGCTATGAAATTAAGCATTATGCAGGGTATGAAGTAAGATTCCTTCCTCAAAGAAGGACATGGGTTTAGTAATAAGCATAATATTACTAGTAGTAAAATGCCTTGATGGGTTTAATTTCTGGAGCAAGTAGTATTTGCAGTGTAAAAAGGGATTATAAGCCTACAATTACAAGTCCATCTCATTAGTCAGTTCATCTCCATCTTTCAGGCTTCAGGTAGCCGCCAAACTATTGTACAGCATAAAAACATCATGGGAACATTAATTGTTTTCACTACCTGGGTTTTTTAATGATACATAAAAGGTTTTATAAATGTTTTAATGAATCCTTAAAAAGGAGCCCCCAGGAACCTTTCTATTTCTTAGGTGCACTGTCTTGGACTGCCCTGCCACAAATGTGAAAGCATTTAATTGCCAAGTCCATCCCAGTCCACATCCCAAACCACTGACCACTGGAACAGCTCTGAGTGTATATATGTGCATCTGTGTAAGCAGATATAAATCTATGATACAGTATGTGATTATGCGGTGCCTTGGCATCATATCATCCATGATCAATAAAACAGACAGACCAATGAGACTAGAGGTCGACCGATTCATCGGTTTTGCCGATTAATCGGCACCGATAGTTGATTGGTGGAACTATCGTTATCGGCAAAAATCCATACCGATAGTTTTTCCTGGTTGCGTCCATTGCTGGAGCGGCTGAGAAGCGCGCGCTGTCATTCATTACACAGTATGCAAGAGCTGAGAAGGGTCTGCTGGCATCATGCATTACAGAGGCGAAATAAAAACTATCACTGATGCCTGGTGTTGTTTATTTTCGACACGTGTTACTGCGCGCTGCACGGACAGCACATGCTGCGGAGAAGGCTGACATCAGATGCGCGTTTAAAGCATCGACAGCAAAAAGGTATGTATACAGTACATTTTGTCATATCATTATAAAGTTATTAATTTGTTGAATAGATGATGCATTAGTAGAGAAAGAACAGCACAACAGTATGTTTGTTTGCTTTCGAGGCTGAGATGACGCTAAACATTAGCAGCAGGCTAACATACCTGAAGCGGTTAAAATACTGACAAAAATAAACGCTAAAAAGTCCAACTCAAATGTCAGAATCAGAACCCTAAAGGCTCGTCCACGATCCCAAACGGCACCTCTGATTCATATTTAGATAATTTAATAACAGTTAAACGTAGAGATTTACTGATTGCAGCAACAGGTGTCTTTGGTGTCTTTCTAGCCTCTACAGGTGATTTTCTATCCAGCCTGGAACTTGTTCCTTTTTTCGGGGTTGTTGAGCATTAAATCCAAACTGTTACATCCAAGATTTATCCACTTGATGTCCATAATTCATCACGTTTTCGGTCATTTCTGCCGCTAACTCCGTGCTACCCATAGACAGTAGGTGCTACAGACAAGGGAATGTCCCATGATGCCTTTGTTTATGTTTTCAACCAATGGGAAGGCAGGTCCGTCACACATTACGCCTTATATGGGCATCCAAGCGAGAACAAAGAGTATAAAGTGGGAAAGAGAGATCCCTCCAGGTCAGAGATCGTCTGTTACCGTTCTAAAACGTTCTACAGAGAAGAATGGCGTCACTGTTTTGAGATTTGGCATGGGCCTTTTTTGAAGAAATGTAAATAGTTTGTCCTTTATATGAATTATAATGCTCATTATGTTTATTTTTGCACTGGATGACTCCAAATATGTAGGAGAACTGTTTTAGACAACACACATGCTTGTGTAGCATTGCTGTACAGTTAAACAGTTACATGTTGAGTTTAACTGTTTTTATTTGTTATTTATTACTTTTTGTTTCAGTTTGAATGAATGTCTTTTATTAACTTCAATATTTATTTATATATTTATTTCATTTAGCATGTTTTCATGGTTCAATACAGTTTTTTTTATTTTTATAATAAAGTTCAGCACTGTTTTACTGGAGTGTCATGTTTGTTTTTATCCAGTATCAGTTATAAATACTATCGGTCGATTAATCGGTTATCGGCAAATACGGCCCAACCTAGCTATCGGTATCGGTAAAATCCACTATCGGTCGACCTCTAAATGAGACTGAACCAGGTGGACCACAGCAGCAATTACTGAAGCCTATTTTTGTTCCTTACACTGGGTGAAGAGAGAAGCACAGCATCCTAGACAAAATAGACAAATCCAGACCAGAACAGAGTAAAAGAAAAGATAATAATAATAAAAAAGCCTAATATGCCGTTTACTATTTTGATAATAATAATAATAATAATAATAATACATTTTATTTAAAAGGCACCTTTCTCGGCACTCAAGGACACCATACAGGGATACATAAGACATTAAAAGCAGCAAAAAAATAAAGAAAGAGGCAGAGCAATTGACATCAAGTGGAATAGGCTTTATTCCTATTTAGGTTTTAAACAGATGTGTTTTGAGTTGCTATTTGAAATGGGGGAATGAATCAATGTTTATAAGTTGGGGTGGTAATGAATTCCAGAGACGGGGAGCAGAGCAGCTGAATGCTCTGCTCCCCATGGTGGTGAGACGGGCGGAGGGGACAGACAGGTGTATGGAGGAAGAGGATGTGAGGGAGCAGGAGGGAGTGGGATGCTGGAGGAGATCAGACAAATATGGGGGGGCGAAGTTGTGGATGGCCTTGAATGTAAACAGGAGGACTTTGAATTGGATACGGAACTGGACCGGGAGCCAGTGGAGCTGTTGGAGGACAGGAGTGATGTGGTGGATGGAGGGGGTTCGAGTTATGATGCGGGCAGCTGAATTCTGGACCAGTTGAAGTTTATGGAGGGATTTGTGAGGGAGGCCGAAGAGGAGAGAGTTAAAGTAATCCAGACGGGAAGTGACGAGACTGTGGACAAGGATGGCGGTTGTGTGGGGGGTAAGGGAGGGGCGGAGGCGATTGATGTTTTGTAGGTGGAAGTAGGCAGACCGGGTAATGTTATTGATGTGGGGTTGAAAGGATAGTGTGCTGTCAAGGATGACACCCAGACTCTTAACCTGGGGGGAGGGTGAAATGGAGGAGTTATCAATAGTGAGAGAAAAACTGTCAGTTTTGGATAAAGTGGATATGGTGCCAATGAGGAGAACCTTGGTTTTATTACGGTTTAATTTGAGGAAGTTTTGGGTAACCCAGGTTTTTATTTCAGAGATGCAATCAGTAAGGGAGGTGGGCGGGAGAGTGGACGAGGGTTTGGTGGAGAGGTAGAGCTGGGTGTCATCAGCATAACAGTGGAAGCGAGTGTTAAATTTGATACATTAAGTATACATGTCACGTGGGAAGCATGGGGAAAATAAGTAAAATGTAAGCTCTCTCAAGACAATTTACAATCTAGTATGATGACAACTTATGAACACAACAAATAAATACTTAGGCTAAACGCACCACAGTTGTATAGCAGACACATTTTCAAGGATTTCCATCTAGGGCTGCAATAACGAATCAATAAAATTGATAAAATTTGATTATTAAAAAAAGTTGGCAACGAATTTCATTATCGATTCGTTGTGTCGCGCGACACGCCACTCAGTCGCGGAGATAAAAGCAATTGAGTTGAGTGCGGCGCGGAGCGAAAGAAAAAAAAAAAAAAAGAGCAGAGCGGGGGTAGAGGAAATACGGAGAGAGACCGGACAGACCCTTAACATTGTTCTGAAACACATGGCGGAGGCAGAGAAATCAGTACGACCTAAGTCATCCAACGTGTGGGAGCATTTCACACTAAATAAATCGAAAACGTGTTCAGAATCCTACTTTTGTTCCGTTTTGAAGTGAGGAACGTAACATCTCTCTTCTGGTGCTGGTGTGGTATTTACTCGTTATCCAGCTTGACAAGCATGACAAGCTAGCGTTAGCTCGTTAATAACAGTAGTAAAGCAGGACTAAAGACACGTTTTTATTCACTCGCCTTTTTTGGCCCATTCATTTTTCAATCTATTGTCATGTATATATTCTGTGCTTTGTCCCATATCAGTTATTGTTGACAATTATATTTGTGTGTGTTGTACTTTTTAATTTCATTTCAAAGTTCTTCTATTCACCTTGGTCATCTTAAGCTGTGTTTAAATGTGGTGTACAAATGAACTTAACTTGCACTTAATAGCCTACAATGATGGTAATAATTTAATGAATAAGCTTCAAGTGAATGTGTGTGTGTTGTCTGTATCTGCTCTTTGGGTTACTTACCTTTACACAACTATTACCTAAAACAACAAGTATGTATGTAAGTATGTATTGAGTTGATGTAAATTAATGCTTTTTTGTTTTTTGATCCGATTCATCGATTAATCGAAAAAATAATCGACAGATTAATCGATTATTAAAATAATCGTTAGTTGCAGCCTTATTTCCATCCCAGTGTTTGTGTCTGACAGCCACAGCGAGGCTACATCAGCTTCAAAGCCCTGTAGTGTGATTCCCCCCTAGTTTGCATATACGTTGGGTTTCCAAACCATTCAGTCTAAATACAATTAGTTTCTTTTTGCATTTCTGTTTGCCCCTACAACACTCGCCTTGCCACAAGACAATAACAAACTGATGCTAAGTGGTCTGGGAAGATGTTTCAATAAACATTTTGTTTCTCTGAACTTTGTGATGCCTCTGCTTTCATGACACATATGCACAAACACACAGACGCACACACGCACACACACACACCACTCTAAATGATTCCTGCCTTACTTCAGAGAAAATCCCATCCCCTCACTTCTTACCACTACATTAACCACCCCCTCACCTCCTTTCACCCCCACCTTATTTCCCTCTTCTCTCATGCTTCCATCCCAACCTCTCAACAATTTACATCCAGAGATTGAGAAGCAGCTGGACAATAAAAGCAACTTAAAAGGACACACTCCCACAATGTTTATGTTAGCCAGCACTGAGCAGCAACGAAACTGAACAGTAAAGAGGCTAACTGTGTTGCTCGCTGGCCAAGTTAGTGTGTCTACATTTATCTCTAGCTGTCACAGTCAAAACGACTTGAGGACAGTCTGGGGCAGATATTGCGTATGTTTGAGTGTGTCCATGGGATGGTGTATCCAAGAGGCCTGGGTCTGGGGGCTTTTAAGACACCGCTCAATAACATAGTTTCTCCAAACAAGCTGTTAGGACGATCAGATTAGACATTAAGGGAGGGAGCATGCTCAAGATGAAAGATTGCCCTCGTTGAGGTCCACAATTTGTAACGCAGAGTGATGATACGCCATCACTCTACCTGTAGATATAACAAAACCAGTGCTGCAGTGATAGATTAGGATGATGGATCTCCTATGCGATTCAGCCTATAACCCTAACTCAACAGACAATAAAGGCAAGACAGTTTTATTTTCAAAGCTAATAAAATGGCAAATATAAATGTATCGTTTTATTTATTTTTTATAAAACCATTTAATAAAAAGGCAAGTTCCATTTGGTTCGGATACCTCTTATTAAGGGGGGAATCTGGCAAGACAGCAGCATAACAATACAAAAAACAGACAAAGATATAACAAATCTATTTGCATGGTAGATCCATTTTTTTGGACTTCGTATGAAAGATCAGACTGAACAAGGAATGAAAGGGAGTAAGAAACCACAGAGATTTAAAAATAAATAAATAAAAAGGTTCCACTGTGGAACTGTCCATTTAGCCTAAATAACTAGAAATAGTAACTGCCAGCAGGTAACAAGATCAGGTGAATGAACTACTGTATAGGGATGGGCTAATTCATCTCTGATTTTAAAATGTTTGAACTTGACAAGGGTCTTAAATCTCAGTCTAGGATCAAGATAAACAAGTAAACGGTGGCAAATACTCAAAAGCCAGCAGTTCTGACTCATAACACTACCACATTTAAGTCCAAGACATGCGCTTAGCTTTTAATTTATTCAGCTATGGTAAGTTTGAAGTATGAAACTGCATGATCTGGATCTATGCCTTTTTAACATATCAAAATCATTCATGGGCATATTTCTGTTGAGTATGAATTTAACGAGCAATAATTTAGTTTAATCAGTCTGGGCCAAGGGGTTACGAGAACAGATTTCTCTGATTTGGGACCCTGGTGAGTTCAGGCTGTTGCATTAGCATTAGTTGAATAGCAAATACAGTATGTAGTTCATGTTCAGACTTGCAATTGGTAAAAAGACATGTTAAACAGATGTTGATCCTGGTATAAAGGCTTGTTGGGAGAGGTTTCATCCGCTAGCACAGCCACATCCTTTGGCCTGATTTGAGACACACACACACAGAGTGGGGGGACCTAACTACAAATCTCTCCAATCACACAGTTTCATCTGCATGCCTTTCAACAAGGATTACTTCATGTACACAAGGTCTCTCTCTCTCTCTCTCTCTCTCTCTCTCTCTCTCTCTCTCTCTCTCTCTCTCTGAGTTAACTAGGGTTTGGAGCTGCAGATAGTTTTGAGGCCTGCGGGGTCTGAGGTTGGTGCTCATCACACGATCAAATACACGGCAGAGACTCAAGCCTGTCTGCCTAGCATTGATTTAAAATGTGTGTCCTGAACTAACAGTGCTGGAACACTGTGGTTCCTATAGTGGTGAGTGGGAGAGGAGATGTTGCTGTAGCATTCAAACACTATTTGCTCATAGTTTCAGGGGATTTCAAAGTAAGTTCTGTTAGAATATGTTCAGGGTCGATATTTGGGTGTAGGCTATGACCTCATCACTACCAGCAAACACACACCAAGCTCAGCACAGCATTGGGGACGATGGATTGCTGTATCCCAGCATGCAGCCAATTTCCAAACCAGGCACCTCCAGACATTGCAAGAAATATACTATCAAGTGAAATGAGCCCAAAGCTTAAACAATAGGGGCTTTCCGACCGTTGTTTATATTAGCATATAAACAACAGAGTATCAACAGTGCACTGACACTACAGTATGTGGTCAAAAGGTTGGAGTTGATTGCAGTAGAGTGCAGCAGCAGCATAAACCACAGAACAAGAGGTCAGCATGATGCAAGCAAGTAGACACATTTCTTCTGAAGTAAGATTCCACCAATGCTTAGCTGAGTGTTAACTGTGGAAAAAAATATGAATGTGAAGAAAAGTGAGTGTTGAGTGCAAATGAAGCAAATACAGGGAAATATAGTAATGTGAAAAACCATTCTTGAAAACACACTGCTACATCCATAAAGTCTACATGGCATTGTTACATAATGTCCATAACACTGAGCCAATAACTGCCCAAAACAACAGCAACAATCTCTAGGCCAAGGCCAATACCAATCCAGCCCCATTAAATTTATAATCAAATGTATTACTCAAACATGATGAGTATTCGTGACGTCAACTGCTTCAATGCACACACAAACAACAACAACCAAAAGAAAACTTAAACCACTACAACTTAAATTAATTCACATTAGTAGCATCTGCAGCAAGCAAGCAGAAGACAAGTGCATAAAGCAAACACCACGACAGCACAATTTACAAGTAGTAGTAACTTGGGTACTTAGCTAGTTGATGTGAAGCAAGGTCCTTGGCATCTCATTCAGCAAAAAGTCCTTTCGGGATAGTAACTGCAGTTCCAAGCTAGCTAAAACAGCACAGGAAACTCTCTTTGCATTTCAAGCAGCATTTGAGGCCCACCTGACACCATACATTCTCACTTTGTTGTTGGGGACACATTATTTATCCGATAACTTTGGCGTCATGAAGCGATACAACCATAGACTGTATGGATACAACACAAGCTAGCTTTTTACTGAATGCACTGAATCCGCAATTTCACGGCGGAGTAATCTGCTAGCAATACTGGCAATTTAGCAGCACCGCAAGGGCTAAAGAGTTGGCGGAGAAATGATGGTTTATTAACCGCCATTTTGCAACAAGGTGTGTGTTAGTTGCTTACTAGTTCTCTTAATACATCCATGGTTAGTTGCAGGTTTTTTATAAAGTTGGAGCCAGTACAATAGTCATAATAGGTCATTATAATCTTTTAGTTATAATACAGAGGGTGTTTTTGTTTGTTTGTTTGTTTTGTCCTTTGGTAGAACCCCACATGGCCTTAGGAAAGAGGGAACAATCTAAAATGTGTTTGAAAACATATTCAACAATATTAGAAGGACTGTGTGTTGCATGATATACTGCAATGTACCTAGTACAGAAATATAGGCTGCCACACATTTTTATATGTAGGCTATTTTAAGTGGTGGAAGTACATTTACTCAAGTAGCTTACTGTAGCCTACTTAAGTTAGAATTTTGAGTTACTTGTACTTAGGTATTTCCATTTATGGTACTTTATACTTCTATTCCACTACATTTCAGAGGTAAACAGTACAGTAAAAAAAGCTAGCTCCACCAACTACCATATTAAATAATGCATGTTAATGCATTATAAAAATCCAACAGCAGCGTCACCAACTGGGCAAAGCTCCAGGCCCCCTCACCCTCAGGAATCCTAAAAACACCAGGTTCATTGTATGTTAGTTGGTTTGTGATCATTTTTGTAATTAAAATGTTGTTTGGAAATATACAGTTGCCTATACCCCTAAGGCACAAGCATCTAAAATGATATGGGCCTTAAGGCTGGTTCTGGAGTATTACCTGTCTTGTCTACCAGGGGCCCTGTTTTAAAATGTACATGCTGGTCAAGCAAGGGGTCAATATAGCCCACAGATAATTTTAGCTACCTAACAGATTAATCAAATTAATTCAAATTCTACTTTTTATTAATAATCTGAACACTTAATCAACTGCTTATTTAGTTCTTACACGTTGGCTACATGGATGCTCACCGACCTTATCAAACATGGAATCCACAAAGTGCGTCTCATCATCAAATAGATTCAAAAACATTCACTCACCAAAACAGATTATCGTCGTAAATAATTAAATACCCTCCATGTCAAATTGCATGCAAGGCCAGGCAAAACAAATTGTGTTTGTTTTTTTTTCCAGGGAAGACAGACTATCCCAGTAGGGAGAAGGGATGGAGGCTTATTGTGGCTGGAACATGCTGGCTATCCTTCAGCACTCTGGGTAAATGCTGGCAGTGTGACAATAGACCATCTTGAGCCGAGGAGGCTGTCACCTCAGCACTTATCAGGATGTAAATCTTCATGCTCTCTCTCTCTCTCTCTCTCTCTCTTACACACACACACACACACAAGAAGGTAACAATTCGGACAGCACACAAAATAAGTTTTTCATTCTTCATTCATTCTTTTTCACTATCTCCACATCTGGCCTCTGCTGTGGGAGTGACAGTTCTCTTTAGATCTCATCCAGCCTGAGAGCAGATAACAGCCTGTCTGAGTGCTACTTGTTACAGGATGAAGACACCCTCATCACACACACATGCAATCCCCATCTTCATAAATCTATCTATGGTCTAATCTACTCCATCTCTGTAGGCACCACTCCCCTTCTAAGTACCTCCAATTCACTCTCCGCTGATGAATAGCAATCAAGTGCCGCTTGTAGGTGAAAATATTACACAAACTGATATTTACATTTCAGTCATCATCACAACCCTCATGACAAACTCATGCGATCCCATTCTGTTGCACAGGGACACTTTGAGGTTACAGAGGTGGCTTTCCTAACCATCGTGTGTGCCTTCTTCCCACTATCCCTCATCAAGGCAGAGATATTGTGTTCATCTCATAGCTTCATTTTTGGAATAGAACACATGCTCAGTGCATGACACTGGTGGCAGGACAGCAAAAATAAACCACTTCCTAGCTGCATTTCAATGGCTTATCGTGACTTCTTTTAAGTAGTTATACTCTTATCTTGAGGTCTTCAGCTGCATTTAATTTCCATCCAATCAAAGCGCTGATTGCCAGATTTTGATATAGCTAGAATTATTTTGCACGAAGTGTTTACATTATTTGGTGTACCCTCTGTGAAGCAGCACTGCACAGATGAAGTATGTGTGCGAGTGTGGATACAACTCCTTCCCCTCATGATCTTTGATCCAGGTAATTGCTGCAAATATTTGACTTTTCAACCCCGCCGGTCTTACCATCAAAGCTGTGGTAGACCTCAGGGAAATCCTTGCAGATCCACTTGTTTATTATCAGGAAATTCAATTGCACCTTTAAGAGTGTGTCAGGGAAGGAATGACACACTCAGGCAACATCTAGTGTAAATACAAGTTTATTAGGGATGAAAATGTTCCATGAGAAACAACAGGGAAAAACATTCACAGTACATTTCATCATTTCATCAACCTAACATGGTGCCCTGAAACACTGTCAACTTCAAAAACCCCATTGTTGCTCTGCACAAATATGGTGCCTCTTTACAAAAATACTTTCCTTAAGAAGGCGAAAAAAGATAAGGGGCACATTAGCAAAACTATTACTATTTTTTATCTCCCTTAATTTGATCAATACCTCAAAAACAGCAACAAACCACAAATGTTAAGCAAACATCTCAATCTAATAGTCCCTAATGACTGCAATTGTGTAAATTGACGTGGAAGAACAATAACCCCTCTTGAGCACCAATGACATCTGCAGCTCTACACTTGCATAACATACAGTCAACTAGCCAGCGGCAAACTGAGGTCTAATGGTTAAAAAACACAATGTGAACACAAAACAGAAGGCAATTGGTCAGGCTTAGGATATATGAGAGCTGACTGATGGTCTGGTGGACATCCTCTGGTCATTTCAGTCAAGGGTTATTGGTCAGATGAGGGTCCTCTGGAAAGTTATTGGTCATTTATGGAGAGGTAGGATAGTTGTCATGGTCAACGTATCAGGTCCAAGGACAAAACTATAACAACTAACTTCTTACAGTACTTATTATAGATTTTAAAAGTAATGAAAACTGCTGCCCTGTCACCTCGTGACCTATTGTTCCTCAAACCTTGTACCAGGAAAACTTCTCACTAATTCTAGATCTACTGTATCAGGACCATCAAAACTGTGGAAGGTGAAGTGAGGATGGCAGCAATCCAACCTTAGTCAAAAATTAAAACCCGATGGACTAGGTTTCTGGTGATATAGTTATTGGTTAGTTAGGTGTAGAGTGGGAGCTACTGTCATTTTGTCAGTGATCTTTCAAGAATTACTTTCAATAATTAAGTGGTTTAACAGCAACCAGTCCATCTATAGTTGTGCCCAATCTATCCAGATTGAGTTTAAAAGGGGAGGTTTTGGCACAAGTTTATGTTTATGGCAAAGGAAAAAAAGGGACAAGATTAATTTAGAAATGGATAATAACGTTGAACAATTCATGTATTCTGAATGTCGTGACTAATTGAATGCAATGTTGCTTTAGACTCTTTACAAAACAGCCAGGTTAACATCTGGCCCTAGTTTACAAACAGTGATCCTTCATTTCCCTCCAGAAAAATAATGAGGACTCACATATTGGAGTGGATGGAGCCACCTTCACTTAAAAAAGAAAGAAAAAAACACCCTCCTTTATCGTAAAGACCAAAGGCTAGTCTCAGAGCACGTGTACTGTAGCATCAGAACCACACAGGATGATGTGATGCACCTGGTTCAAAAACATCATAAAATCCATTCAGCTATCAGAGTGTCTGTTTGTGGGAGTAGTTACAGTCTTTACTAGCGTTACATGACAGCTGTGGTCTCACACTTAAAAAAAAAAAAGGTCAGATCCATTTGGTTGATTGCCTTAAATGCTTGATAGACGAGGTTTGAATGGATCTTTAATGTTTTGGGATCCATGTGTGATTGCTGCACTAGAGGCATAGGTGGAGGTCACGAGTGAAATTAAAAAAAGAAAATAGCATAACTAGATTTCTATAGTCAGCTATGGCTTCTAAAACGAGATTTTCTAGGTTTATAATAGTAATTAGACCGAATACAAAAATCTCTCAATACCGTAAAAACTGGAACTGAAAGAACTTTACAAAAATGGTGCACTATCCTGCTTTTTTTCTTCTTACTTGTACAGAAAAATAAGGTGTGACATTAGCATTTGAGCGAATAAATCTATCAAAGGGAACAGCAAATTACCTTACAATAATAAAGGGAATCTCTGGAGAAAACGGAGAAAACACCTAACAGTGTGAAAAAACATGAGTGCTTTAGTCTCTTATATCTTTCTTCTGGTTTTCACCTTTATATCTCAGCTTTTGTTTCTTTTTAATTCCAATTCATCTCAAATTTTCTTTCAACTATTGACTATTTCCTAAAATATCTTAATAGCGAATTTTAACATATTAAACAACATAATGCATCTACATTTCATTGTTGTTTTACAGTAATATAGGTGTCTATAATGAAGATGACACTGTCGGTTGCTGCCCAGATTACACAGACCACATGCATTTGTTGACAAACCCTTCATTTATTATCTAGAAATAAAAGACATGCCTGTAAATCTGGATCTAAGTACATCACTACAGTGGAAGCACTAATAGAAGAACTACAATATCTGCATTGCTTGGATCCTACTGCACAAGGGCTTTTTTTTTATTTAATTTGTATTTCTTTTATTCATAGATGATAGGAAGGGTGTGCCAAAAACATTTTGAAATCATCTTTACTTAATTGGCTGAGTCACAATCGGACAAAGATCATCTTAATGTGGAGATATTTTTGGAAAAACTTTCATTGTCTTCGACCTTCCTCGCTCCATGTGTGCTCTAAGTGGAGGTGTCCGCCTTACTGGCTCTGGGACTCGCGGACCTTGGCTTGCAGGGCATCACAAGTCTTCTTGGCGTCGCCTAGCAACATCGCAGTGTTGGGCTTGTAGAAGATGGGGTTGTCAACAGCTGCGTATCCGACACCCAGAGAACGTTTCATCACAACCACCTGGAGTGGGAGGAAATACAGTCACATATACGTACACACACACACATATACGTGTACACACACACACACACACACACATATACGTACACACACACACACACACACACACACACACACACATGTTAGCCTCTAATTGGACGATTAGATGTGAAAATACTGAAGAAGCTGCTTTTAAAAAGAATTTTAGGGAGATTCCTATTCTGTTTCAAGCTATGCCAACTTTTCTGAAGAAAAACTAGAAATTCACTCTCATCCCTGGCATTCTCTCCTTCTCAACAACCTCTGTCTATTGACCATGGATCTAGAAATAACGCTGGGATGTTTGCAATTTAACAGCTGCTGTATTAACACATTTAACAACATTGATTAAATAAAGAAAAATACTGGGCATCAATCAATTAAATGCTAATATAAACCTAATTAAATTATAACCTGAAACTCCTTCATAGTTAGTTTTGGACAACATGAATTCAATAAAGATGTTTGATTTCAACAAAAGTCCAAAAGTTGTGTATGAAAAAGTAGTTTGTGTCATGACTCATGTATGCATAATTGGGCACTTAGGAATGACTGTTTAAAAGCATTTGTGTGATTTTTTGTAAAACCCAAATTTTTGTCCTTTGTTTTTATCTGTGCACCTGTAAGTGTGTGTCTGTGTGCATCCACATGAGTGTGTGTGGTTAGGTAGAATGTCCTCTTTGATTTCCCCGGGGGAAAGTGTGTGGAAACAAGTGGGAGCGCTGTATAAATCCCAGATCTCGGAGCGGTGCCAGTGGGATGCTCCGAATGTCGTCATTCCACAGCGACACAGCCACCACTAATGGGATCAGGATGGGACTGCACCTGGAACTGGAAAAATCTGTGTCTATGTATGTGAGCCTGAGTGTGTTTGAGTATGTATTTCTTTAGGTTTGTGTGCATGTGTCTTCAAATGGAGGCCCCTCTACGGGTGTGGACTCCAACATTCAGTTGTGGCGATAAAAAGCAGGCCAGTTGTTGTAAAATCTTCCATTCCTCTCTATCTTTTTGGGCTTCAGGACAACATCATTATCACACATGCATGTACCAGATGTCTCACCTGCTTAGACTTCCAGACCTCCAGAACAGGCATACCAGCAATGATAGAGTTAGGATCTTCCTGGGAGGCTGAGTTCACTGTGTCATTGGCACCGATCACCAGGACCAGGTCGGTTTCTGATTGGACACCCAACACATTTAAATCAGAAAACAATGCTTTTACCTCATCTTTACAGGATTTATTAGTTTTGGCCTTTGACTCCATGACGTTATATCTTATCCAATCTTTCACTTATCAACTCAAATTATATCACTTTAGTCTTGTTGTCACTGTTAGGTTACCAGGCAACCAGCGGAGACTCCAGGAAGTCCTAGCCAAGAAATAATTCCACAACCTAATTCCCCATAAAACCACAACTTGTCATTTTGATACCTTGATTTGAGTACAGATTGAACAAATGATATATAAATGTATTCATTTGTGAGCTTTAGCAATGCTGGTTAGCACATTGTTTTTTTGGGGTTTTTTTGGACTGAGTTGGGCTAGCCGTTGTCCCTAGCTGCCAGTCTTTATACTGAGCAGATCACAATCTTGTCATCTAACTCTTGGCAAGAAAGCGAATAAGTCTATTTCCTAAAATGCCAAACTATTCTCTTAAAAAAGGTATAATATGTAACATTTCCACATTAAAAGGTTCTAAAAACGACTAGAACTGTGTTATTTATTATTATAATATATAAAATTGTAATTATCCCAAATGTTTTCAACAATGTTAAAACCCAGAGAAGAAAGAGAGTCTGTAATTTGAATCTAGGTAACAGCCCATTTCTATTACATTTGGTTAGTGTTATCAGAGAAACAAGCTGAGAGAATGTAAGCGGCAGCTCGGCTTCCAGCCCCTCCGCCGACAAGCCAAACAGCGTCGGAGAAACACTGATTTTTAACGTGAAACTGCTTTAGTCAGTATTTTTTTTACCAGTTTTTATAACCTGGTCCTTTGGTTTTGGAGAGGAGGGGACCACATTTGGCTCCTGGCAAAAACCTCATGAACAAGGAATACTCAAGGAATCTTAACCGGGAGAAGCTGACTGCAATGACGACAATGGTGGTGAAGACAACAAATCCCAGATCCCAGGCTACTTCACAACATCACCAATCTGCGTCTTTTGTTATTGTTTTGATTGAGAGACCCCTAGCGGCAGATAAATGACATATTGTACGTTTAACTTCACTCTCTAAAAAGCTGAAGCAAAATCAAACATGTTGGGTCCCAGTAATTCTGGATGAATCAGTCAAGAAATTGACGGCAGGTACAGTATGTAAAAGACAAGAGAGGACTGGATCTTACCGGCAAAGTCTTCATTAATTTCCTCCATTTCCAGGACAATATCATATGGGACACCTGCTTCAGCCAACAGCACATTGAGCTGACCAGGCATACGGCCAGCCACAGGGTGAATACCAAACCTGTAAAAACAACATTTAATGAGTACTTTAACACGGTCCCTCCTCTAATCATGGAGAGGGGAGATTGGATCAAAATGAATGGAGTCGGGCAGAGAAAGAGACAATAAGATGGAGATTTTGCACAAGTGGGGTTGAGAGACGTTTGTGATTATAGTCTGGTTACTCACACACTTCCTATTGCACTCCTTGACTATGTATTATTTGTTGAGTGTGTACGCATGTGTGTGACTGGATATACAAAGCTCTCAAACTCAATTAGCCATGTCATGTAATCAGGGTAGGAAATTACCACCAGCCACTGAATTCTGGTGGCTGGCTCTCTCTGACCGATTTGGAGACTTATTTTCTATTATGTTGGACGAGTTTAGGCTGATTCAGAGTGAAAATGGTCTGTCGGTTCTGGGCCTTATTAGTGACTGTGGCTGCCGATTGAAAAAGTCCTTTTCTGCCCTTCATGTAAATCCATACCATTTACATGCATTAGAGGACAGTGGGAAGTTGCAAAGGCTTTGATCTTGGAGAGGGCAGCGGAAGTGTGTTGTGCTTCCGAACCTCATACTGTCAATAAACTGTAGTGTGTAAGGAAAAGGAGTAAAACAGCATATGGTTCATTCAGACAGAGATAGATAGATAGATAGATAGATAGATAGATAGATAGATAGAGAGAGAGAGAGAGAGATAGAGAGAGAGAGAGAGAGATACTTTATTCATCCCAAGGGAAATTGTAGAGGGACAACATATGAAGAGTAAGAAGACAAGTGATAAATCATGAGAACGCATTAAAATACAGAACAGAGAAAATCTGGAGAGAAAGAGTAAGAAATCAGGGTGAAGAGTTGATTTTCTGACCACCCACTTTCCTCTAATCAAGTACAAATGCTCTAAGTAGCAGCAGCTGCAACAGCCAGGATCAAACGACTGAGGCAGCACAATTACACAAGCTTCCGCTGTACCTTGTCCTTCCTCTACTCTCTTTCGCATTTCCCTTTTTTGTTCTTTCTCCACACACTGGTCTCTTCCTATCTGTCCCATCTTCTTGTCATCAAGCCCAAAACCACAACTCTCCTTTTCGGTCCTTCATGGCTCAGCTTACATCTTGTAGTGGGTAAAAATGTGTCTTTATTTCCTCCCCTTCTTAATCTACATGTGCATCCATCTATACTGTATTATCTAGCTACATATATAACTATCTAGCTATTCATCTGTAGAAATTACAGTTGACTGCTTATGAACACGCCTTGTACTACTTGTATTTCACAACTCTGTTTGCCTGAGATACAGTAGTTACTGTAGTTTATCCCATGAACTGGGTGAATACTCAATTCTGATTGGCTGCAGGGTGTCCCTAAAAAAGTGTCATAGGACACCTACTAAAGGAGTTCCGGTGAAACTGACTATTTACCGTTCTAAATAATGCGCTACATTAAAAGAAAAAGAAAATGTAAATCTGATTTCCAACACTGTGTGGTGCTTCAGTGCAGTGTTGCCAACTTAGCGACTGTCGCTAGATTTAGCGATTTTTCAGACCCCCTTAGCGGCTTTTTTTTTACCTGACTTTCTTGCCAGCATCTTTAAGCATTTTCACCAACTCAGCGATGGGGTACTGGGCCTTTGCCGCACAGAGTCCATAACCTGAAAGATTGAAACAACAGGTAAGAATTAGCGCCACGATTTACCTGTCCAAGACACATTTGTGATATCTGAGACAAAAACTCATGTTGTTACAGATACATTTTCTGATTTTATAGTAGTAAAATGATGATAGTAAACTATATATCTTCTAAGTCTTGTGAATATGTCACTCTCAGCTCTGGGAAATTGTGATGGGCATTTTTTGCTACATTTAACTGACAAAACGATTTATCGATTGATTGAGAAAATAATCTGAAGACTAGCTAATCGATAATGAAAATAATACCTAACCTTTACCAACCCAGAAATGGTGTAAAATGCTCAACAGCACACAGTGAGCAAGCACATAAAATAATGACAAGTATTAACCAAAAGTTACTATGCTAACTTGACAAAAAGCACACACTATGTGATAAGCAGCACTTATAAAAAAACAAACAAACACAGCCATCTGTGGTAGGCAGCAGTCTGATCGACAGGTGATAAGGTGGTGTTGTTGTTAGCAATCTTTAACTGGACAACCAAATTTCATACTGTTTAAAGGACAATTCCGGCGCAAAACGAACCTAGGGGTTAATAACAGCTGTGTATCCACTCGGTCGTTCTCTGGGACATGTTTTCATGCTAATCGAATGTGTGTGTAACTTGAAACAAGCTAGCGCGGACCGCCGATTAGCTTACAACGCTAGTATTCGAGGCACAGGGAAAGTAAAAACAAATCGCTTATTATACCACTAAAAAGGCTCAAAATATCACCAAACTTCAACGGTAGCATAATGAGGGTCCCTAAATGTTAACCGAAGCATTGAGAACACTGTAAGTGCACAGACAGTTAATTGAAAAGATAGTTTAGAAAGACAGTAGCTCCCAAGACAGCAGCCGCCTGTATACGAGAATGCGAGTGTCTTTATAATCTATCTTTTTAATAAACTGTCTGTACACTTACAATGTTCTCAACGCTTCGGTTAACATTTAGATATTTTGAGCCTTTTTAGTGGTATAATAAGAGATTTGTTTTTACTTTCCCTGTGCCCCAAATACTAGGGTTGTAAGCTAATCAGCGGTCTGCGCTAGCTTGTTTCAAGCTACAAACACATTCGATTAGCATACTGAGGTGCCCTTAAGTAAAACATTATACATGCTCTGCACTGAGGCTGACCGCCCCCTACTGCAACTTTATTATGGTTTAATGACTATGTTATCGATGCTGTAAGAGTTACAGTTCCAGATGATGGATTGAACGATAAATAAGACAAAAAAGTACTTCTCAAATGTATATGTATTTCAACTAACCATTTTCTCTTACTGTGATACTTTAAATCATAATATTAACATTCAGATTAATTATGTTACTTGCCTTTTAGAAGTGAACTGGCATTGAATTCTATACACAGTATATGATTTTTTTCTCCAAGCCTCAGACTTCTTTCATGTTTAATATTGCTGGTGTGTGGGACTTGATTTTTATCAGAGCGTCACACACACAAACACACGTCAAACGGTCCAGTGGTGTTTACTAGCCTTGTCACAACAAACAGTCAGGATCTATCTTGTTACATCCCACTAGTCAAAATGACAAGGTTTCAAACTCAGCATAAAGAAAGGAGGAAAAAAAAAAACTCTACAAGAAACATTGTTGACTGTCTGCAGTGCAGCTTAAAAATGTAATGGTTTTCACCTTTTTTTCCTCTCCATCACAGTTATTTCATTACTCGTGCTTCCAATATTCTCTCTGGAGTTTCTCCTGTAAGAAAAACAAGTGGACCTAGGGCATGCGGACATGGGCCAGACGAAGCCAGGAAAACACTTATGTTTATCAGGCAAAGTCTTAACCGTTTCCACAGATGTCAATCAGGCAAAGTGACTGTGACGGCTCCAATTAAGGAGACTGGTCAAAATGGAAACAAGGGGGCTGACTGAAAGCCTGCGCTGGGTAACAATACTAGTCTGACTGCTCACTACAAGGGCGGAGAGAAGAACCATGCATTTATATGGTACGTATTCGTGTCTTAATAACAAATACCTGTATACATCAGCTGATGTGATGTGTTAACTTTTAATACATATACTTGTTATGTCACTTTATTGATGTCTGTACAAGAGCATATAAACTTTGCACTAATGTTTGATACAAATGTTGCAACTGCAGAGAGAATTAACGATGTACTGACAGATGTCTTTCAAATCTCTCAATTCATAAAATTACTTTGACTGGTTCTATTATGATTTGTTTCTACTTATTCTTAACCTCATATTTCACTGGTTCATGTTTTTCTATAATCCTCCAAAGAAATGTCTGGCATGTTAATATTGGTCTTGGTGGGGTGTTGTTTGTAGAACATTTTGAAAAAAGGCTAAAAAAGAAAATCATTTTATTTCCGCTCTATCATTTCTTCCACTCCTTCCAACAAAAAATGTCTTCGGTCTGTTTTTGGTTTCAGCTGTCAGACGTGTTCCTCTTTGTCTTCTGTTGGTCTCAAAAAAGGAAAAAAAAATGTTTTTTTTGGATGCTGCTACATGGATCACTTATTTTCCACTTGTATTCTCTTCTCAACCATGTGACCACTTTAATCTCTCTAATAAATTGGGATATCTCTGTATGTATGTATGTGTGTGTGTGTGTGTGTGTGTGTGTGCGAATGCGTGTGCGTGTATGTGTGTCTGTCTGTCTTTGAAATATCTCATAAACCGTTTATTCAATCTACTTCCACGTGGTTTCCTGGGTAGCCAATGAACTTGGGGTTTGGAATTTGGAGCAGCTTGGACAGCGTTGGATATTGGATAATAATAAACTGTGAATTAAACTAAATGACTGCACAATAAAGGTTGAGAAAAAACGGTTCTGTAGAAAGCTACAAGCAACAATACCACAGGCTAAGCAATCGGGCCGTTCCAAACAAGCACAATTTGAACGGGCACTGTACTAGTTCTTGTAAATTGCAGAGGCTTCCTCTAAAGAGTTAGTTTTTGTATATAAGCACTCAGCACTGTGACTGGAATCACCAATTTGCAGGCTGGATGCCTTTAGTCTGTGTTTACATGTACCCACGTGAGTAAAACAAATCTTTGGAACTTGGAACAGTCTGGCGAGAGGACTGAAATGTCACCGGGCCACACAATGATGGTTTGAAGACAGCAGTACCAAGGACCATCATAATAGTCCAAGTGGCAGGTTCAGACACATATTTAAAGTAAAATATTGAAAACATGTAAAAAGAAGAAAAGCTTGTACCTGGAACAAAGTTAGGGCCCATGCTTTAACCCCGAGAAAGGAACTAGAAGCCAATTTTGTATTTGAATTGTTAACATAAACCAAGCATACCCTCATTCCAGCTCATTTTCCCTTGACCTTGCACATATACGCTGCACTGTAGAATGTCTATTTACCTGGGACTGACGACCACACAGAAACCTAAGAGTGTATGTGTGTGTGTGTGTGTGTGTGTGTGTGTGACCACTCTACCATGACTTGTCAATTAGCCTAGCAAAATGGTGATGTAACATGGGTCAAGAAAGGGTTAAATAAACAGAACACACACTTCGCTTATGCTGAAAAAAAAAAAAAAGACTGGCAAAGTCAAAGTACCATGTTTTTCCACTCACGTACAAGCCCTCTGAAGTGTGTGTAGGGGTGTGTGTTCTTGTATTTGTGTGTGCGTCTTACCTGGAGTGATGATTATGCTCTGGGCATCTTTAATCATGTCGACGGTCTGATCCACGTTGACCTCTGTGTGTGTCCCCGTGATCTCCATGGGCTTTCCTGTACCGGTGGAAGACGTGCCGTAACCTCCCAAGATCACGTTAGCCAGTGAACGGTTCATGGCCTGAGAGGGAAGAAACATATTTTGGATTTCTTTTTTTATGATTATATTACCTTTTGTTTTTACGTCATTGACTGCGTACAGCAAAACACAGCAATCAGAGGAAATTTAAAAGGGAAAATTCCTAAAAACACACATTTGTGACCTGAGATTTTAATTATAACAGATACTCTACAGTGGTAAAGTTAGAGTCCCTCCTGGTGGACAGGAGAGGAACAACCACATGAAACTGTCCTGATCTACAAAACACATCAATTGACAGCAGTTTTGCAGAGATTCGGGGCAGCGGCAGTACAATGCATGTTTTTTTAAACTTGTGCTCCACTTACCACACACATAATATATGACAAAATGGCTCCGGAGGAGCCAATGAGAGCTCCGACGATGGTCAGCAGGTTGTTATTGAGCAGGAAGCCCTCAGCACACAGGGCCCAGCCGGAGTAACTGTTCAGTACGGTGATTACCACCGGCATGTCAGCGCCCCCAATAGCAGCTGTCAAGGTTACACCCTAAAGACGAGAAGAAGAAAACAGGAGAGGCGTTTCATCCGCTGCTGTAATCAGATTAGCTGTTTAATACAGTGAACGCCACAGCAGATGTGAGGACCAGCTATAAAGAAAGGAAAAAGATCTCTCCCTCCATAACAACTGGAACTTGCTAGCTTAGTGATGTACTGATTTTTTTTTTTAAACACAATTTTTCTTCCACATGAGGAAAAAACAGCCTTTCCAGCTTCACTTACATTTTTCACAATCAAATTCACTTGTTCGCCGTTGCTCTATCATCCGTGTTTGTTTTGTTTAACAAGGGCCAACTGTAGTTATCAAAGCAGCAGTGATATCCAGGTGCACATCATAGATTGTTCTAGTTGACATACTGTAGCTTTATTTTTAGGAACTTGAGCAAGTGAAAGAACAGATTAACACGCACAAGAGATGATACATTATACTGTACTTTAAAGACTGATTAGAGATCAACTGAAATGATATTCAGCTAACCTCTCTAGGGATGCACTGATCACTTTTTCTGGGACTGACTCCAGTTGCTGATTTGCAAAGCAAGCAAAAAAATTAAATTGTAACATGTCACTTTTTTTTCTTCTTTCACTCTTGGCATCACTTTTTGACTCTCTGGGTCGGGATGTACGTTTAACTGACATGCGGCACAAGAACGGGACAGTTAGGTTTAGGAAAAGATCGTGGGTGGGGTTACAAAATGTATGTTTCAGTGACGCGCGGGACAAGAACGGAACACAAACCCCGGTCTCCTGGGTAAAAGTCCTGTGATGATGAAAATTAGTTTGGATTAGATCAAAATATGGGAGGAGATAGGTTTAAGAAGTTTTGCAGTTTTTGCAAAAAGTTGAGTGATGGACTTCAAAATTGCTACTGGGTAAAAGCAGAGTATAGTTTCTGCTCTAGTGGGGCTACAGTTTGATATAAGTTGCAACATTGTAGCATGTACGGTTGATTTGTTATGAATTTTTTAAGTTTTGAATTTTAGATGGCTGTTGTAGTGCCACTATCAGGACTATTAGCACACAAATCGCACTGATTAAGTTTGACATACGACTGGACTTATGTGCAAAGTTTGGTGAGTTATCGTGCATGGGAACATGGATTTCTTAGGAAGATGATGATGAAGAAGAAGAAGAAGAATACTGGCAATAACAATAGGGTCCACGCAGCTTCGCTGCTCGCCCCCTAATTTACTAAGAGTTAAGATATTTTGATACATTTTCTTTTTTTAAATTTCCTTGACATGAAAGTCAAGGAAGTGTGACACTTTTTCAAAAGTTAAGCAAGACTTAACAATGGTGGAGACCAATATAATGAGTCAAATACAAGCAGGAACCTGGCAGTTTTACAAAGACAAGCCTGTTTGCCACTATGGCTGCCAGACTATTAACAGCTCTCTGCTCAACGCTGACTAAATGTCTGGCCAGCTACTGTTACCTGTGCAAGAAGCCTCTTATTTTACTTTCTTTTTTTTGTAAATCCCTTTTGCTTACTTTTTCCTCAGATATTACATCATAATCTCACTTCCAGCAGCATGTTTTTTTTACTCTTATGTCTTTTCCAATTTCTGGTGTTTATTGAAGTCAACATTCTTACACGTTCTGTCAGCATGTAAGAAAATTCCAATCTGCAATATTTAAGTGCCGATATTTCTGTTGACGGGCCCAACTGAGTGCCAAAACAGACCGTAGATATACACACATGGGTCATACCATGACAGCGGAGAGAGCAGAGACCGATCCCAGACAGGTGAGGCCTGTAGTGTAACTGGGATCCAGCATGAAGGGAATCATTCCACCAATACTGCCGGCCATAAGAGTGCCATTCAGAGCGTGACGAGCAGGGAGCATCAGGGGAGCACTGTTCAGAATACCTGCATGGAGAGAAGGAGGGAGAGAAAATATTTAATACAAACACCCCTAAAAACTGCACGTAAACACTTGTTTTGATTTATGCCTTGCTAAAACAATTTCACAGCTGATTGATAAATAAATGCAACAGTGGAAAAAAGCTTAGTTAGATTTATCCTTCAGCAGCCACCACTTGAGACTTGTCATTAACTGAATGTCATGTTCATGCATAATTTGCCCTCATGAAACACTTGCAGACAACATGGAAATTACAGTGTGGCTGCTAGGACTGGTGCCAGCACATTAACCCAATGAACTTCTCTTTTCCCTTCACAGCAGGCAGCAGTGGGCATGAAGCATCAGACCTTCTTTTGTTGATAACGGCCAAGCTGACATAAAGGGAATATACTATTAATCCTGTTTTGAGTGAAGTTCACTCACATAAATAAATGCACTATGTTCATTTTATTATGCCTACATGTTAGTGCAAAAGGAACTGCAGCTCACCTTAAGAAAACTGCTGTGGTTTTCAAAAAAAACTAATATAATAAAGAGAAGAGAGATAGACATTGTGGGAGCCAGAGCCAATCCAATTCCCAACAAAGGTTTTTGCAATGTATATCATGTAAAGTACGCCCTCTAAAGAGTCAAATACCAAACACATAATGGGCTACATTCGATGTGCTGTTTAGGCCTTCTTTTTGTCTACCTATGTCATCAACTGTTTGATGAATGTGCTTTATAACACGATAATAGCATTAATGCAAGTTTTGTCTGTGCATCAGCATGGAAGTGTACATGTTTGCTCTACAGGGAATAATAAGTATATACACGACTGTGCTTCTCTCACCTTGCAGTTTGCCATATGCCACCAAAGAGCCACTGAAAGTGACTCCACCGATGAAGGTGCCAAGGTACGCGACTATCTTAGTGAGGTTGGCCGCAGGGTCTGTGGCGAAGTGCGGGTACTCGATCATGTATTCGGCCACACAGGTGAGCACGGCAGCCAGCCCCACCAAGCTGTGGAAGGCAGCCACCAGCTGGGGCAGGTCGGTGATCTGGATCTTCTTAGCAATGGCCAGGCCTAAAGGGAGGGGGGGAGAGAGAGAGAGAGAGAGAGAGAGAGAGAGAGAGAGAGAGAGAGAGAGAGAGAGAGAGAGATAACAAATAAATAAAGTGCATTGGCCCTGAAAGACCCACACACTAATAACATGCAAATCACAAGCACGTGCACACACACTCAGAGGATTGCTGGGAAGTGGGTCCATCTGAGAAGCCAGGTGTTGCTGATGAGGCCTGTTCGGGGAAATTCCATGTTTGTGAGTGGGCCTACACTTTGTGTGTGTGCGTGTCATGCAGGAAGCCTTGCAATATGTTGCTGTATCTGGCAACGAGCATTACTGTCTGTGTGGATAGTTTAGTCTAAGGTTCTGCTTTGTTACTGGAACAATTAGCATTTAAATGATCAAACTGTCCTGATTGAGCGAGATGAAGTGAGTAATACATGCTGCTGACCATTTCGACAGACCTCCTGAGTCTGGCAGGGAGTTAGTCATGTTGTGTTTGGTGTAAACATCACAGAGATGTCTCTGAGCTCTGCACACCTGCTGCTTCATCTGGCCAAGCTTGGAATACATGCACATACACACAAAGGCAATCTGCTGCAAAACAATTCTGCAAGTATTAAGAGTCTAGTATCTGCAAGTCTGCCCTCTCCTTCTTTTGACATAAATACACACAGACTCACCAGCAGTACCGCCTACAGCCATGGCTGCACTCATCTGTGCCAGGAGCTCAGGACTCGGTTTGAGGGCACCCAGAGTGGCAACGATCCCCCCTGCGACTCCCATCATACCCAAAGCGTTACCCAGACGGGCGGTGGACTGGTTGGAAAGGCCAGCCAGGGCACCAACACAGCACAGACCTGAGCCCAAATACATCATCTGGTGAGAGAAAGAGACAGAGAAAAGAAAAAGGGGGTCATAGACGAGGACTGATGAGCCACAGGATGAGAAATAGGGACAAATGATTTACTTGGAATGTCCTGTACTACATGTGGGAAAACACAGGGGGCATGGCATAAACATCCCCTCGCACCTGTTCAATGTTGTATCCAGACTGCAGAGCAGCAGCGTAGCCACCGACAAAGACACCACCAGGAAGCAGATAAAGGTAGTTATGCTCTGGAGGATCAGTGGGACGCTTAAACATGTCCAACATCTTCTTAGTCACCAGGAAACCACCTGGGTGAGACACAGAGAAAATAAATACTCCTGTACTTACAGTGGCACAAAATGAGATTTAAAAGCTGCTTTACAAAAAGGAGTAGTAATATATAAGAAAAACCTTTAAATGATAAAACGGTGCAAAAATAAGGAGTACGAGGTGTTGATGCAGGGATGTAAAAGGTAGGAAGTCGAGGCTCCTGAAGTACATGAAAAAAATACTTATTTTTAGACAGCAGGTGTTTTAAAGCCAATAGCTAAAAACGGTTGCCAAGCCCAATAACCAATGTTAGGAATTTAATGAGTCTACTTTATGTCAGTGTAAATATTTCAAGTAGAAAACCTCAAAAGTGTCAAACTGGGACCAGACGGTGTCTCACTGCTTTACAGCAGGAGATCACATTTCTGTGTGTATGTCTGCCTTTTTTCCCTGTGGCATGATTGTAGCAACGCGCACACACACACACACATGCACCCATACATACAAGGGTGAATCAGAGGCTAGCACCTGTTTCTCACCAGTAATTTTAGTCGTAGACTGTCCTAGTTAAAACATGTAACATAATCTGACTAATATTATTTTTGCTGACCAATCTGAGTCAATATATTGATATGGAGGAATGTTCATGTATTTCGACAATGCAAAGCCAGTATCCACTCATTTATTTTGATTATTTCGGGTTTTTTTATACCCAGAATGGAAATGTCAAAGCATCGGCCAAAGTGATTAGAATTCTGCCTTAGGGGGCCATGAATGCAACGATTTTAAATGGCGATCAATTTTGTTGTTGAGACATCTACCTCGAAACCACTAATGTTGACCTCATGGTGGCACTAGAGTTTAAGTCAGGGGATCATCAAAGTAATTAGGATTCATCCACTGGGAGCCATGAATGACAACATTTCAAGGCAATCCATCCAATTGTTGAGATATTTCAGTCCGGACAACTAACATTGCCATCAATAGAGCCACGCCATGATTGTGGCCAAAAACTTAAAGAAGCTGTACTTGAAATACCGAAAAGAAAAGTGGTCTGGGTATTCCTCCACACGCTCTCACAGACTGTTCCCCAACTTGTGAAATACAAAAGTTTTGTCACGGCACTCTGCGTTTGATACCGATGCATAAGGCACTCACGCGCAACTGGACCGGCTGCCAAACCAAAGAACAGAGAAACTCGGATTACAAAACATACAGTAGCTTGACTTCATTCTCTGCTTAGGACACCATTACTTCACTATATCTTTACATAGCAAATATTTGTTTGCTGCTATATTAGTCTTCTGTATGTTGAGTACAGAACCTATCATGTGCCCCTGAAATCCCTAGTCATCCATTATTGCAGTCAAAACCTTTCAACAAAAGACTTACAGCTGGTCCTTTTCTAGCATGGATGTTATTTTATTTGAAGCCACTTATAAAATCAGAGTTTTACTGATAAAGCTGACGGCCTAGGCAATAACCGGAAAATATGGGATCTGATATCGCAGATTAAAATTCGGATTGTGAGAAAGTGAACATATTAAACTCAAAATATTCAACAGACCCAGGTGTTTTCCATGCATTCCCACATCTTACGGCTTGCGGAGACACAAAGGGAACAAGAAGCTACGGCCAGGGACCTGTTCCTCAAAACAGACCCACAGACTCAAAAATGTCAGGGTCTGTTTTATTGGAGCTAAATTTCACCATTGTGTTTCGTCCCTTTCCATGGAATGTTTTTTTCTGTTCCCAGGGGTTTATGGGCAATGTGGTAAACCGCTTAGAAATGTGCGTGTGGAAAGGAACCCATGTAGATGATCAAAAATGAAATTAAACTAGGTATGTCTATAAAGGCTGTGGCATTTTAGCATGCTTTGGTTAAGGGAAATCTAAAAGACTAATAGGTGGTTTTAACAGTAATGCCACAGAGCCTAGAGGGCCCTACATTTGTGGCAGGATTCACAGCCTTGCCTTGAACTTAAGAGACCTTGTGGTGCCCTGCATTGCTCACACATAGAACTTAAAGAAGCGTCGGTGGATTTTAACAAACAGGCTGAACTGATCCATTATGCAAGTTAACTATTCATTGAGTTGCGTCAAAGTCTCCCCTGGTGTCTAGCTGTGAGCTAACAGGAGAAATTAAAGTTCATGCCTCAGCCCTGGAGGAACACTCTGTTTCCCAGACCTATTAGAGAGTGATGAGTAGTATAATGACTTCAGGAACACTGTCATTATAATGGGAATTATTAAGGGTAATAGCAGGGATGAATGTGTGTGGTCCAAGCCAGAGCCACCAACTCTGGACTGAGCAGGTGGGTACAGAGGGCAGCTGCAAAACTTGGTTCGAAAGCATGTTATTGTACAATCAATATAAAACACTTTAATCGTTGCTGTAACTGGCAGGGATCACTGTGAGGTGTCTATGTGCGGGTGACTCACCAGCAATGTTGACCGAGGAGATGAAGGCAGCCAGCACAGCCAGTGTCTCAGCAGTAGTTGTTGGGGTGTAGCCACCTCCCATCAGGGACAGACCACCCACAGCCGTCAGACCTGCAGAACAAGGATATTTTAGTATTCATGAACCTCCACTTTGATTATACAGGACATTGCAACATTTGGTGAAGAAACATTAATTCAGTCATAAAAAAAGTTCATATTAACATTATTGTTTAACATCTATAGACAATTTATTTCATTCTTCAGAAAACTCAGTCTGCTTTCCACATTGGAAAAAGACAGAAATAGGGAAGATTTGGAGATAAAAGGAGAAGGAGCGAGAAAGAGAGGGAGTGTGTGTTTACCAAAAGAGGCTCAGGAAACCTTGATAACATCAGCCCTGTAATGACTTACAGGCAGTAAGATGCAACACACAGCACCCCGGGAGCCTGCATTCACACGGAATTGTGTTTGAGTACAATTTAGGCTGACTAGCAGGTAGAGAGTGTGTATGCGTACATGTTTGTGCTTGAAGTCAGTAGTGTTAGTTCGAATTTTAAATGAGGCAAATGCGAAGTTTAACCTTCTCACTAGTCTCCTTTTTTACTCTAACAAAGTCGCAAAGAAACCTGAAACCTGAAAGTGTGTCATGATGCCACTGATCATCAATTTTCTCCACAGGCTAATAATAATTACGTTTTTCTCTTATTACCAAGTTGGCACAGATGCTAGTGTCGGTAAGGTTAACTCATATGTGCATATGTACTCTTACACAGCTCCCATCCCATTTGCAATCTTGTTCTGTATGCTCAAATACACGCATTTTGCAATATTCACTAGCTGTGTTGCTCCGCTTCTCACCTCCTATTGTCATTTATGCCGTTTTTAGTAATGAACAACCTGTGTGTAAGTGCATTTAAAACATTTTGAAACATCTACAAATGCCCTCCATGTCCTGACATCTCTTCCTTGAATGGCCACTTGGGGCTGGCTCTAAAAGCGAGTCAATCCTTGTAGAGCTCCATGTTAAAATGTCCAAACTTTACAGCAGAATTAAGCATGTTTACAGTCTGGTACAAAAAACGGTTTTAGAAAACGGTAGCTAATTTCCCCGTTCATGACAACTGTATGGGGATGATTTTTTTCACCGTTTAAATTATATCAAGGCTTATAGTTATGCATAATTAAGGACGTGTCACTTTGAGTGACAGGTGGCTGCCGACAACAGGAGACTGTAGGCTTAATTCGGTCTGCCTCAGCTCCATCCGCACTACACCTCTTTGCCCATTTTTGGATTAGTCCGAGTCCTTTAATATTGGTTGTATCTGATACCGAGTCTAATACCTATATTTCCCTACTGTAAATGTAGAACAAATATGTATCTGACTCATTGAAATAACAGCTATAGCCTTCTCAATTCAGCACACCTTATTTTTCTTGAGCTACTTGATCAAAAAAAAAAAAGAAGAAGGTACAGTTACACCATTTAGGCGGAGATCAAAGGCAAGCCTGGCCACCACAACTAACAGATTAGCCAGAAAGAAAACCAATAGGCATCAGTGGACACATGCACACGACAACTATGACACATACACACATAGAGACGCTGGGTGGGCCAACGTCCTGTAGGTGTAGGTGTGTGACAAACATCAGCTACCAGGCTACAGGCAGAGTGGGACAGTGAATCAGTGCTCTGAAGTAGATTAAAGCATTTCTAGCAGACACCAGATATAAAGATCTGCCTCAATGAGCCACTGGATATGAGACCAGTGTCTGAAGAATTTTAGATGACCCAACAGTCAGAGTCACTACTGGTTGTAACACTATAATCTCCCCATGAAGAATAGAATATAACTGTCCCTCACTAAATTCCAATATGATTCCCTAATGTCTGCAAGAGAGTGTGTGTGTGTGTGTGTGTGTGTGTGTGTGTGTGTGTGTGTGTGTGTGTGTGTGTGTGTGTGTGTGTCTGTCTTTATGATGCCTGGCACAACAACAATGTTCCGTTGGTGTCACTGTTTCCATAACCACAGTTAGTCAGTGACAGAAATAATGAAGAAATATGAAGAAAAAATACCTGAAATGGGAGAAAAGGAGGAAAGGAAAACCTTCAAATTAACTTTAACATGTATTAATTTCTTTCTTTCGCAATCTCATATTCTACTGATATTCAGTGATGATCTCATCAACACAATTAAAGAAATCACATTTTTGGATGGAATTTGACAAAACTTGACAGTGTAACAGAAAATGAACTTTAAGAAGATATAACAGGGCAGATTGTAGAGGAAGAAGTTAGATTGTGTGAAGGCGGTAATGTGAAAACAGGGTATAGGTGTGTGTGCATGAGTAAACGAGCAAAGGACTGCCCTGACCCTCAAAGATCACCGACGGTGTGTTACTTCCTACCCCAGTGTGGGTCTTAAGAGTGATCAAAGCCACAAGAACACACACATGCACTTAGCTCCTAACCTCTTAACCCCACTGTGTTAAGCTGCAGCCAACAATAAGGACACAATCTTTGTGTCCTTATGTGAATGTTTTATTTGGACTCAGCGTGGCTGCAGAGACTTGCTGGACCGATACGTGACATGTTTAATTCCTCTAGCTAGGTCTTTATTTGATGTTTAAATGTTTTATGCTTTGTTTGACATATTTTATTCATATGTTTTTACTAGTGTTAGATTTAATGGTGTTTTGTTACCAAAATTTATTCTGTATGTTTCATGTTGTGCTGTTTTTTTAAGACATTTTTCCACTCTGGTAGTAAATAATAATAACAATAAAGTTACAGTCTCCTCTATTACCTCCAGTTTACTGAATTTACTAAAAGTGTTAGTATCTATGAGGAAATTGATGCTCTAATGTGTTGTTATTAATTTAAATTTATTCTTATCAAAGTTTGCAATTAAAAATAATCTCTCTAAATCTCTCTAAAGTCCGGAAACTTGAACTGGTCATATTGTAATTAATCCAGATGAATATATAAATTTAAGCAAACACGACAAAGGCAACTCCAAGCACTGATGTACTGAAAAATATTCATCATCCCATGTATTGCTATAAAGTTGTGACACTTGATCTTTGCTATAAATTTCAGATCATATTGTTTAGCCCTACCTTGTGTCTGTGGCAAGCAGGGGCTGTGTACTGGATTGCATTTTACATAAAGGCGATTGTAAAAGAAACACTGAACACAACTAACCTGAGATAGCGTTGGTGACAGACATGAGTGGGGAGTGCAGAGCAGGAGTGACTCCCCACACTGTGTGGTATCCCACAATGCCAGCCAGACCGAAGGTGGTGACGATCTGAGTGAAGGCAGCGTTGGGAGCTGACAGACCCAGACCCAGCAGGGTGGCGGCACCTGGTTAAAGAAAAAAAAAAGAGAGCTACTGTAAAAACTTGAGCGCTTGTATATATGGGGGAAGATTTTTTTTTTTTTTTAAATAATTTAAAAGCAATTGAGATAAATAACATTTAGTGTACAGTATATTTTGAACTAGAAATTGTTATTCCAGTACAGTGGTCCCCAACCTTTTTAGCTTATTACCCCATAACACAAAAGTAACTTCCACTTTCAAGCCTGTGTCCCAGGTTGAATATATCCATGCAGCGTAAGCCCAAAGAGAAGATAGAAAACTATCCAATACTTCACAAAGAAAGAGACCAAACTAGAAAGTTAGATTAAAAAAAAAGTCTAATTTTGTGTAGCAGAAATGTTTTTTTTTTCTCATCTTTCAACCCCTTTGGTCCAGAGATGGGGACTCGAGTCTGAGACTCGGACTCGAGTCGCACTTAAGTCGCACAAACAGCTGACTTCAGACTTGACTCGGACTCGACCCAAAAGACTTCAGACTTGACTTGGACTCGAGCTTCGAGACTCGTCAACAACCTGTTTTCATGCAATTATTGCTTTTTAAATCTAAATTTATTCATATATTTCTATTTTCTTTTATTGGCGCATATACGGGGAAACGTATGACGAGCTGCATGTCCCCTGCCCTTTGCCATAATGTGCGCGCACTCACATATTAAAAAAAATGCATTGACGATGGCGACACCAAGTCCTCCCGGAGCTGTCCCTGTTGTCATTAGTTTTGCTTTCAATAACTTGGTAAACAGTGGCAGTAAGCTAACAGCTACATGCAAGGTGTGTGGCACCAAGATAAATGATGCCGAATCAACAACGTCGGACTTCATCAGGCATCTCAAAACGCACCCAAATAGGTCAGTCAGTCACTCACACGCTAATGTGAAAGAGACGTTACATTTAGCATATATCGTCACAGGTAACAAGCTAACCATCGCAAAGTGTTGTGCTAATGCTGTGAACAGGCACATTGTATCTTTATAGTTAGTAGTTGCTGAGGCTCAGACATCCATGGCGCACAGGAGGCGGGACGCACGGATCCATCTCCCCAGGAACAAACTATCTTTATAGTTGTATCCATATGATGTGACAGCCTTAGGTTACTATTTCACCAGGTCCGAGGGCTAGAGGGATGTGTTAAGTAGACCCCATAAAGTCATCCCACAACTGATTTTAATACTGTACTGTATGGATGGTAGCTACAGGACATGTTTTGAATTCATAAGATTTAACAATACAGTGTTAGGGACAGATCAGATCAGGCCAGAGACTTGAGACTTGACTTGGACTCGTGGCAAAAGACTTGAGACTTGACTTGAACTTGCCCCTCAAAGACTTGAGACTTGACTTGGACTCGAGCTCAAAGACTTGAGACTCGACTTGGACTTGCAAAAAATGACTTGTGAACATCTCTGCTTTGGTCTAACAGTAGCAGTTTAATTGGATCTACATTATTTCCCCAACTATAACCACATTTTCTTTGACTGCAAGATGTGGTAGGCACTTGACCACCCATGATGTCCTTATTTCCTGTTACTTTAACAGACAGATATAATGAGCAATTAGTCTGTTACATGCCACCAGTGTCTGGTGTAAGAAAAGAAGTTATCAATATCCACGAGAGTCAAACTAAAAATTATTAAAATGACTACATTACATGCCATGCTAATAAACAATGTAAGCAGCATGAAGCAAGTTCTCACTCTGACAGCTAACACCAGCAGCTGTGTGGTGGTGGTATCGAGCACCTAAACAATGTGTGAACCGCATTAACTGCATGTGGCGCACTTACACAGAGCGCTGTGTGGCACCTTGGGAACCACTTGCTACAGCACTACTTCAAACACACACTCAGCGTGACACTATTTTTTACAATGCACACTTCCTGACACTAACAGGGTGTCTGTGTGTGTCACTTCTCACCTCCTGTGCACATTCCAGCAATAACCTTAAAAGCCAATTATTAGCCTATGCTTCACCTTCTGGTGGACCTCAACCTCCCTTAAGACCCATTGTAGACAATAAACAAGAATACAACTTGTAGATGAGCAAAGGTCTCAGATATAGCAGCTTCCTGATTTCTCTACTTCTTAGAAAATCTAAATGTAATGGCACATTCAACTAACCTCCAGTGTACATGCCAGCAGTAGTAAGTGTAGCCCTGAAGGGGGAGATTTGTGAAGCCTTCTCTTTCTGCAATTCCTGGACAGACTTGGGTTTAGGAGGAGCTGCAGTCGGCACATTGTTAGGCTGGGGAGCGGGGAACAGGTTCTGGCCATTCTGGAGATTCAGAAAATGGTATGATGTTAAAGGGAGAAAGGGGAAAAAAGAACAAACAGAAAGCTCAATCAATCTTTCCTAACCATTATATTAATGGTTTGGCTTGTCTGCACTTTATTCCCTGATCTCATCACCTGATGGTGTACAATGTCCTCTGTTGCATTCGTAAATCTGTGAAACATTAGACAATGCTGTCAAGATCAAAGTAAGCAAACTAATGATCAGTAAGCACAGTAAGTAATATCTGCATTGCAGCATCATTTATAAGATGTGTGACCATTATAGCAATCAGATACGGGTCAAATTATGGAAATATATTAGTTTGCACCAAAATAATGAACACAGCTGGACTTAGATTTATTACAGCAAAGATAGTCTCGCATTGCCAGACCTTCCTCCACACGCTGCGGAGGACAGTCTGGCTAGTCCACACAGTATTCCGGGATGGGAGAAAAACAAGCTATGGTTTACTGGCATTTCTTTAAACCATAATCGTCATGGGTGGCGCTAAGCTCCGCATGGAGCGGCTGCAAAATCGCCTCGGGAAGGAACTTGTTTTGGTGGAACATGTGTACGTTCAAAAGTTGTTTTAGTCGTGCAACAGAAAACTCAGATTGGACAGATAGTCTAGCTAGCTGTCTCAATTTATCCTGCAGAGATCTGACGAGCAGTTAACCATAGTCCTCATAAAACCACCGGAGTTTAAAATCCCAAAACAAAGAAAGCGGAACGAAAAGGACATCGGCGAAAATACACTGGAGCAATCCCGGAAGTGGAACATCGTGGATATAGACTAGAGCAAAGATAATATCTCTAAAATATAACAATGATCTATAATATAGACATATACTGTAAATGATGTGGGTCCACCTCACTGAAAAAAAATGGATATTGAAGAAAGGCTTTTTTACATTAACACATAAAACAAAAACAAACATTTTGATACAAATCCCTTACATTTGAAGAACTGTGACCCAGATATGTTGACCGGGACATTTTACATTTGAAAAATGAACTTGAAGTTGGTGACACATAGACAGCAAGCTTTTAATTTTAATGAACTGACAAATACTTGTTTGGAGAAATTTTTGTTTTGGAGTAGCAAGACTCAAAGGTGGACAGATGAACTCATAATTGAGTCATTAAAAACAAATCAAAGAATTATCAAAAGCGATAATAAAATTATGCCAAGTATTGAAGAGTAGTAGTAGTATTTAATTACTTTTAACTTAGTAGTAATTTACTGCTAAATTTAAATTGTCACAATATTAGGAACATTTGAGTCGAATTGTCTGAAAATTACCAAGAACCCATTTCTAATTGACTAAATAAATAATTGAAACAATAAATCTAAAGTAAGGCGTATGTAAGAAGCACAATGATATTTTATATTAGAGGTATCAAAGGTATCTTTGCTATGTCTTCTTTATTCCGTGTGAATGTGGTTGTATCTTTGTTATCATTATTACTGATGCCATATTCTTCACTGTTAATACTCAAACATGGATTAAAAGGTTTATGTTTATTGGGATATCACTCTGTTGGCAACTCTAAAAGGTGCTCTGAAAAGAAAGTGTAAGAAGAAAAGATTGTGTGTTCTTAGGGTGACATCTAGTGACAGTGAAAGGGACCTGCGGGACATTTTGAATGATTTTCTCTATGACTGCAAGGATCCTCAGATTTTTGTCTGTGCTGTTTATCAGCTGAGACGTGTGTGATATCTCAGCTTTAGACATACATGCATGTTTGTTCGGCTGCTGGCCACACTGGATGTCATACCTGCATGACAACAGATCCCCTTACGACGTGATCCATGGTCCCGTAGTCAAACACTTCCTTCACATTGAAGTAAAAGTTGTCCTTGTCTGGGCTGATTGCCCGCATCAACTTAGTGATGTTGTTGGAGTACAGAGTGCTGGACTGTGTCGGCAAACGGCTGGGCAGGTCTGTGTAGCCGATATGGGTCACTCCCTAAAAAAAAAAAAGTATATATATATATATATATATATATATATATATATATATATATATATATATATATATATATATATATATATATATATAAAAGACAATACTACAACAACATAAACTAAAAAACCTTGGCAGTGTTTCCCCTAGGTGGACTACTTTAGCTTGGAGGGTGGGTTTCGCTACCACCACAGCAAATTTAAGACTTTAAAGTTTCTTTAAATATGTATCAGTTACTTTTCGAAATCCGCATGAACCACTCTTCACATCGGCCCCCCAGGCTTGTACAATTATAGGGGAAACACTGCTTGGTCTTTTTGGTATGGGCGTGAGTATGTGCGCTGACCTTGTGTACTGACAGCTCTCCAGGTACTGTGGTCTCGATGTTTCCTCCAGCCTCAGCAGCCAAGTCCACCACCACTGACCCATCTTTCATGCTCTCTACCATCGGTTTGGTGATCAGAATGGGTGCACGCTTACCTGCAATGTTACAATGGAAACACAGACATCAAGGCATTATACATACTTTCCCAAGAAGTGAAACTTATTCACTACAGCTTCTGTGGATACATGGCCATACAATGTACAAAAACGACTGAAAATACAGTAATGGAACAAATGTGAAACTGTTGTAAAATATTTTCTGGTAAAGTTATTTTTAATGGTCAATATTCCGTGACTGATGCTTTTTATTTCTAAATTCTCTGACTACCTGCCCAGAATACATGTCTGACATTCTGTAATATTCCAGATATTCCCCGTCCTTTCGTTTGCTTGCCTCGGTATTGTGTCCTTCACTTTTTACATTTGCAGGCAGCGTTTACGCTGTGTGCGAGTCTGTGCTTCAGTGCATACCTGGGATAAGAGCAGTGGTGATGACAATGTCCACCTCTTGGCACTGTTTGGCAAACAGCTTCATCTCTGCCTCTATGAACTCCTTTGACATTTCCTTGGCGTAGCCTCCCTGACCCTCTCCTGACTCCTTAAAGTCCACCTCCAGCGGCTCTGCGCCCAGAGATTTAAACTGCTCCAAAGCTGCAGCTCTGGGAGAGGGGGGATAGGTTATTTCTTAGTCAGGCATAAGGAAAATATCTCTGCATGACTGGTAATGCAGGAATAACATTGTTTGTCCTTAAAACTGCACACATACACATACACAGACCACGGTTGCTGATGGAAAAATTGACAGACTTCTTTATTAAAACAACGTAAGTCTGTCTGGCATTCAAGCAGTGTTTGTTGCCACAGGACTGGAATTTTAAGGATTATAATCTATAGCAATCAAATCATGTGGAAAGTATGCAATATTGTTGTCACTGCTTCATTACCAACATTGTACCAAAACACTTTAACGTGATGGTCTTGATTAGTTTCTTTAAAGGCTTTTAATTAAGAGGGTTACATGCACATGCACAGCACATCACATGCTGCCATTGCAGATGTCAATCCGATCTGATTTAACAAATCTGATCATATTAGCAGTTGAACAAGACAATTATGTCATTTAATTCAGCACTTGTGCTCAAATAAAATCTTTGAAAGCCTTTTGCAATTCAGACATACAGTACAATATTAAAAACACACCTGGTATCAAATCCTCTGACAATGGCTCCCATAGCCCTGGCCGAACCAGCTGCTGCCAACCCAGCCACACCACCTCCAATGATCAGAACCTATTCACATTCACATGCATGACATAGTTTGGGATGGCCGGTACAGTGATTTAGCATGTTAAAAATGGCAGACACATTCACCCTTACAGTACAGTACAGTACTTAATACTTCTATTCTTTGTACAATAAAAGAAACGCTAACTACAGAAAACACACACTCATACTACACACCTTTGCAGGTGGCACTTTCCCAGCTGCTGTGATTTGTCCAGTGAAAAAGCGACCAAAGTTGTTTGCTGCCAGCACAACTGCCTTGTATCTAAAATGACAGAGAGGAACACAGAACATGCAAGTAAAACATCAAGCAATATGAATCTATATGTATGAACTGTACATGTTTAAACATGTCTAATTAAAGCTTTAGTGCGAATTTTTTGTCTCCCCCATGAGAAATTCATATCTATATGTATGCAGTTGTTAGTAGCCACAGAGGACACAGAGGATTAAAAAAACATCATGGACTCTTTAGAAGCGGTAATTATCTTCACTCGAGTTTCTGCGCTGGAAAGTCACCGGACGACACAATCTTCTGAACATAGCCATACTGAGAAGTACAGAGAGAGTTGTGTGGAGCTGATAGTCTTAATTAGCTTTGTAGCAACTCGTTTGGCAATGGCTTGAATGTAACGGACGTTCATTAATATCAAAAAGTTACGCCCTAAAGCTTTAAGACATGATTGTTAATACAGTATGTAAACACACATAAAAGTACAGTATCTATCTTAGATAGAAAATCACATCAGTGAGTCATTCAAGTAGACACGATTCCTCTTGAAGGCACCGTGTACATACCCTGCGATGTTTGCCATGGAGCTCAGTGCATCGAAACCCTGGGCGATGGTGACTCGGGGCACCTGGTCCATAGCCAGGACGGTGGCCTTCTTCTGGGACAACATGTCCATCAGCTCGGGGTTCTGAGCTGGGTAGATGAAGCTGATTAAAGTGGCGGCGTCCTTCATCATCTCCACCTCATGGACACCCAAGTCAGGGTTGAAAATGGGAGCACGAACCTGGAGAGCAGAGATATTGCTTTTAAAAAGATCAGGACAGGGGGAACGTGAGAGGGAAAACTAAATATTCCACTAAAAGCTGTAACTGTAAAAGAAGCAAAGTGTGAAAGGACATCCAATGCAGATTATGCATGAATCTATCTGCAGTAAATCCACTAACCCTTACCTTATTTACCACCTTCTCCCTCTCTCTCTCTCTAGCCTTGGTGAACTAGCAAACATCCCACCACTCATTCCCCCCCCCACACTTAAATCCTACCTTAACCAGCACATCAGATGCCAAGACATCTTTAATGTCTTTAATTGTTGCTCCAGCCTGGGCGTACTGTTCATCAGGAAACTTGGAAGGCTCTCCGGCTCCAGACTCCACGACGACGTTGAAGCCCTGTTTGATGAGCGCCTGGACACCAGTGGGAGAAAGCGCCACACGACGTTCATTCTGGAAGATTTCTTTGGGTACACCGACTGTGAGTTGTTTGTAGGCAATACCTGCAGAGGCAAAGAGAAACAGTACAGGAGCATATTACATAAGTGACAGCTGTTATAGCCATTCATGTATTCAAAACATTCCAAAACAGATACACAAACAATAAACAGGATACTGTATAGTTATTTTGTTGATTGAATAGATAATTGCAACTATTGCAGCTTTTCTCTTTCACAAGTCGGAGCTCATAATTTAAGAAATAGGAGATCAATTGAGAAAAATATCTAATTATGAACATCTCAACAGCACAGAGGAAAATACTCTCTCAGGCAGACACCTCTGCAGCTCCAAGGACAAGCTCCTCAGGAAATGGGCCATGAGCAGAGTTAAAACTGGGTCTACCAAGAATACTGTACTGTATGTGCAATGGCCTTTGTAGGCAGACAGACAATGTCAGTGTCCAGCAACAGTAACAGTAAGAGTCTACAGTCATTTTAGTTAGGGGTATTTATCATTTGGGGATCATAAATGTCTCTGTACAAAATGTAATGGCAATCCATCCTATAGGCTTGTTTTTAAGAGAACACAGTCTTGACAAATGTTTAACTGAACAACTGGCATTGCTATCTCTAGAGCCCCACGGCCAGCTTGTCATTATTTAAAGTCAGATAGTAAGATACAGACACAATGTTGTTTTCAATATACAAGTAGAAGGCTTATATTTGCTGTCCAAGAGCAAGGCACCGAACTCCCAACTGCTTGGGGCGCCTTTCAATGGGCAGCCCCCTCCCGTTAATGTATAAGTCCTGTTTGCGTGTGTGTGTGTGTGTGTGTGTGTGTGTGTGTGTGTGTGTGTGTGTGTGTGTGTGTGTGTGTGTGTGTGTATAATAACAGTGGGAAAACATCAAATTTTCCCTCTGGGATTAGTAAAGCATGTCTTCTATAAAAAAGATACAATGATTATGACAAAGACACTGAACTATTATTATTTTCAGCCAGTACATTGTGTGTCGTTTTTAGTATTAAGGTCTAGTGTCCAAGCGACAGGCAGGTCACATGTTGTTTCAGCTCCTATGGAAAATTCCACTGCAGCTCTTTCCCTCTGTCTCCTTGTCTATACATAAACACACAAGGCTCTGACAGGCTGCCTTTCCTCTCACCCTGCTGTGGTGACCCATCCTCTAGTAACCTTTGTTTAACAAAAAGCTCCACAACACAAGACAGCCAAAACACTGGTTTCCAGCTATTTGATTATTACATTTCTATAAACCAAGAGTCACCAAATGCCACTGTATGCACTGTGTGTCCCATTTGTTTCTGCCAACAAAGTCAGCACTCAGGTAGCAATCAGTTGAAGATATACACACATTGTAATGGTAAAAAAACACCTAAAATGAAATCCACAATGTACCTTTAAGGCCATGGACACAATGTGAAGAAAAAAAGACGCATTCCCATCATTTATTTCAATGAGGGTACTGTACACAGAGAGGTACAACTGATTCTCACTATGCACACCCCCACTAATGCACAGTTGGTGCCCTGTTTTCAGGTCAAATGCCTGGAAAAACACACAGAACTAGGTAGGTAGCATCTGCTAACCAAGAAGCATAATTACTGTATTTATGTCATAACACTAGTCCCACAAAAAAACATCTCCAGTACATCTAAGCTGGTAGTGCTTGCAAGATTGAGAATGGCAGTAACAGTTTGTTCATAAAGCACAGTCTCACATGGACACACTGCCTCAGTCTATAGTACTGTATGTCTATAGGCTCCCTAGAGGTCATAGCATAAGCACGTCTATATCTGCTCTCGGAGCATGTAAGCTAATACTTGTGTGCCCAGAATAGACGCTGCCAGCTGTTTTTGGCGCTAGCTAAACTGCAGGAATGTGGGCATGAACCAGGAGACAAGCACCCCTTAAACACATACATGAACCCAGCTCACACAGACATGAAGCACCTGCAACCAGCTGGTACACACACACACACACACACACACACACAGCAGGTTACTGTGTACAGCGTGAGGGTATGGGAAATGGAGAATAATGCCTGAGGGTGACATTGGGGCTGAAAGTAAATGCAGGTAGCAACACTGACCTCTAGAATAAACTTTTAAGAGGAGGGTAAAGGAAAGATGTCCTCTGTTTGCTTTTATTTACCTCTACTGGGCCTAAACAGGGGCTTATCTTCTTCAAAACAATTACAATGAAGAAGGAATTAAAAAGCAAGAAGCATGCAAAAATGACAGTGACAGATTTGTGTCCCCAGTTGCCAAGGCCAAGGAAGAGCAACGGTATGAATGAGCATACGTGTCTGTCCACTCTAATGCTGAATTTCTAAGCTCTGTCATTGTTAATGTAATGAGTATGTTGCCACCTGCCACCGTGTTGCACCTGATACACAAGTACATGAGAATGCACACAGAAGCTACAGGTGGCATTGCTTTAAATGTGGCTCAGTAGTAGTAGTAAACCATGGCTCTATAAACCTTCAACAGCTGGGTTAAAGTGTGTTAAAGTTAGAGTCCAACAGGAGCAAAATGTGCCTGGTATCCATGAAATAAACCATCCCTTTATGATCTCAATTACTTTTAGATAAACACTACCTTGAATACAGACAAGACTATACCATTGACCTCTGCTGGTGTGACATATCAGCCATAAAAAAGGAGCTAAGTCATGGGATACATGGTTATGTAACTGCTCACACATACCCAATTTTGTACCTGAGCATTTTCTCTCGAAAGTTCGAACGAAGTACACTACATGCTGCTTTTTATACTTATTGGTGCCATCATCCCCTTTCAGTTACTATGGAAAATATAGCATGTTAGCCAATAAGCCACTAGTAATTGCTGCAACTAATGTAAGAAAAAAAAAGTAAAAAAATGTAAAAAAAAAAAAAAAAAAAATTAAAAACCTTTACCTTTTTCCCAGAGCCCAAGGTGACATAATCAAATTGCTTGCTTTCTCCAATCAACAGTCAAAAACCCCAAAAGAGATTAATTGTACAACGATATAAAACTGAGAAAATTAGTGAATCTTCACAATTGAGAAGCTGGAACCAGAGAATATTTGGCATTTTTGATGATTAACGATTATTTTCTTATCAAAACATTTGCCGATCACATAAAGTACAGTAGAGTAAAACATAAAAAATGAAAGTGGTCACTTAAGAGCTACTAACTTATCAGGTTATCAGGTTAACTTATTAGCCAGGTGAGCAATCAAAAAAGGAACATTTTAACTAATTTCCAGTCTACAGTATCATACTGATCACTTATATAGGGCAGCATTTCATCTAGAGTTGATGCTAATCTTATTAGGTTATAGTTTGCCAACCAATGCATGCATGTTGCCAATAAATCAAAAGTCCAAAACTTGGCAGGCTATCAGAATATTTAAGTTTCAAATAGTTGTATTTGCAGAAAGACAGCTGGAAAAGATTTAAATGCTCCATCACAACCTCTATGCTTTCTACGTATGTTGTACATATTACATCTATGTTGTTACTGACCATTTGTCACACTGTAGAGATTGCAAGGTCATGTAACATCAGTGGAGATCTTTGCAACAACATTGTGTTGATTTCTACTGAAAGAAATCTCAGTTTTCAGGCATTGTCTTAATTGTAATGATGTTACTCTACCATTTGTAAACAAAATGTAAAATTGTTATTTGCAGTAATGTAGCATTAGATGGTTTCTGTAAATGGTTCTATTACGTTGCCCATGTCAAATCACAGTGTGTGTGCATTGTGTGTTACCTGGACTGGCACATCGTCCGAGAGCTTGGTGTGTCCTGAAAAAGCGAAGGCCCGATGATTTGATAGCACCGCCGCTCTGCAGCTTCACACAGGAAACACCGCTGAACAAAGGGGCCGAGCAGGTGGCTGACACAACACGTAGGAGGCTTGCCATGGTGCACACACACCCTACACTCACAACACCAGGAGGAGCTCAACAGGGCAGACCCCTCCTGGGAAAGAGACAGGTGAAAGATAAGGGCACCGGCAGACAGAGAGGGGAGGGGATTATAGGTAAAGAGGAATAACAGGAGGATGAAATTGTGTGAAAGAGAGGGAAAATATCTCTATCCATCATTGTCAGTTTTCAATTCAATTGCAAATACTCTCACATTTGAAAAGGTATGTACTATAAGTTGTGCCCACAAGTTCCACAGAAATATGTCCTACAGTTTCCCCTTGTGCCCTTGTGTAAGCACACACTTATGACCTATATTTATGCAACAGGTCGCACACTTCCCTACATGCGTTTACCAAAATCCACACATTTCTGGCTGTTGGAGACACATTATGAATCTGGCCATGGTATTTGCTCCAATGCAGGCATATGTGCAATTTGGTCCTATTTTCAAGGATAAAAAAATGCATAATTTACACACCTGTACATTAACATAATGATGAACAGCGTTCTTTAAATTGCAGCCTACTGAATGACTCTGAGGCAGTAAACAGCATGAGGGACAACGTGTTTACTTTAAAGGCAAACAATGCTACTGGGATAGACTGGTTAGGGTTTAAATTAGAACAGTGCAGAGTAAAGAGGCCATGTTAGTTAAAAGGTGAAAAACAGACATTGATTTAAGAGGGAAACCCAAATTAAAACTGAAAATAATAAACACCACTCCTTACTAGTGCTGAAACTAGAGCTGAAATGGTGAGTCAATTAATTGAAAATGTTGCATAATAATAATTTTGATAATCAATTAATCATTAAGGTCGTTTATCAAGAAAAAATACCTGTCATTTGCTGGTTCCAGCATCTCTAAAATAAGAATTTAACTTTCAAAAACTAAACAATTAATTGACTAAATTGCAAAACTAGTCTAATCAATTGGTGATAAAAGATAATCGTCAGTTGCAGCCCTGGAAGGCATTTCCCACTATGCAAATTAGCACAAAGGCCCAATAAAATCTTAAGAATATGTGAATCTACTAACGCCACTAATGGAGACTTAGTGGCAGAACTGACCTACTTGGTAGAATGTTATGTAGATGAGTCAAAGGATCAATAAATAATTGCATCTTATCAGTATAAGCATAGGCCGCTATCATTTCAAAGCAATGAACCTAGCAATGAATCTAACCCTCTGTAAGCATTTTGAAGGTTTCAAAGTAGGTTGTCAATTATGTCATGTCAATTATTTTTGAATATTAGTCTGTCAGAAAATAGTGAAAGTGGGTCCAAGTTGATGTCTTAAAATAACTTGTTTTGCTGAACAAAGAAACCAAAACCCAAATATATTAAAAAAATTAAGCAGCAAATCTTTACATTTTTAGAAAAGAAAATTATATGAACGATTTACCAATTATTAAGACTAGCATAAACTATTTTAAAGAGACTAAAAGAAAAACAAGCAGCCCGTGTGAGTGTTGTGTTCAGGGCTCTTATTTCACGTCAGAAAAAAACTGAAGCTGCCACATCACCAAAAAGTATCGCGGTCTAAAAATGAATTACACAGATTCAGTTAACAAATTGCCAACACTATAAAGTTAGCTCATAAAAATGGATGAACACGGCATCATATTGCAAACGCTTGGTGATTTGTCCTGAATAGATTGAACCTGGGTCAGGACTGAACGGCTTTCATAAACATCTGGCTAACGCATCTTTAACGTCTATGACCCAATAGGTGCTCGGTGACGTTTATAAACAGAATGTTACCAGACAGTTGTCATTTTGTCTGGGAAATGTAGCCGGGGTCGAAAGCTAACATTTAAGCTAACTTTAGCTGGCAGCTAATACACATCTGTCTCGTGCATGTCTGCGAAGTATGACTCAAAAAGCCCCCTACACAAGCACAGAAATGCAAACGGAAACAAATGCATGCTGAAAAGTGAGAGTGGGAAGGATAGCGGCAGACAACTCGACTGACCTTTGCAAATAGTCCTGGCTCTGCTCAGCACAGGCGAACTCTCTGTCGACCCGGAAGATGTCTGGTGAAAGCATCCGACATGAGAGTATTATGGGATCATATGAGAAGATGCATCAGAGGATATCCGATGACTTTGTATGTGCTGTCACTGATGAGGCATAACAAAAACATACACATTGAAGTCTACCCAACAGTTTACTCATTTATTTAATTAATTGACAGTAACATTAATGTCCAAATGTTGTATTATCACAAACATGATCAGTTACAGTAAAGGCAGTTCATTTAGGCACTCGTTTTGTTTAAAAGTTTGTTTAAGTTTGTTGGAAGCATTATGCACGGCGAGTAGATCTCTAAATAGACAAACGATGCAAATACATATTCGATGATGAAGAAATTGATTAATAAAGCATACAGTATACGTGTATTCTACTATATCAGGAATGGCGTCCCAAAACGTACTGAAGATGCAACTCTATATACTTCCACTGAGGAGCGCTCTTTTACCATTTTATATTCAGCATTGCGCTGTGGGATACAATTTGGTCTGTCAATCTTTTTTAGGATCCATTTTCCTTCTACACTAAAGCTTAAAAATATGACTTGCACATGGACTAACATCTGAATATGCCTTCAAAAAATCCTGTTAAGAGGGCATGGGGCAATGCAACATCCATCCACCCATCCATTATCTATACCATTTTATCCTTTGCACAGGGGACTGGATATATCTGTTCACACTGGGTGAGAGATTAACAGGTTGACAGGGTCTGATGGTATGGAAATAAAGCAGGAACCACCTTAAACTACTTATTTTTTTCTTTTTTCTTTTTAAATACTTTATTTTCATTTTCTCATAACAGTCACACAATACACTAGACAAAACAGTATAAAAAAAGCAGAAACAGACAGCGAAAAGAAACAAAGAAACAAAAATACACACACACAACAGTATCAGAGTACAAGATCAAAGCTTGCTCAGATTAAGGGCGCAGCAAACATAAATCAGACATTTAGGTCTCATCAAGCAATATCAGAAAAGGTTTGCACACCTTCAAGAAGTGTTTTTGTGAATTCCTTTTGTTAAACCGAATCTGTTCCATCTTAGCCATAGAAAGCATTTCATTGAGCCACCTCCTGAAACAATTCTCAATTAAAAAATGACCGCAAACCAGCAGTGACACATAGTGAAGGTGGAGCTTTAGAGGCCCCAGGAGCTCTGGAGAACGTAGTTTATTTTGCCCAGTTGCTAATCCAGGCTTGCAGATATGTACAAACATGTTTGATTACATATTTTCTGGAAATACATTTTCCCTTTTCAATAATATGTTTTGATATTCCAAAGGAAGTACATCTACTGATAGGCCTACAAACAAAATACAATGGGCATTTTTCTGGGAACATTTTTGGGGGAGGTATATGCGCCTAAAAGCTTGTTTGATGGAAATTTCTTTGTATTTTTTTAATATAAGTACAGTAACAGTAACATAATATAATGATACGTTTATTTTTAACTTTGTTTACCAAAATTGTACACTATGTTAAAACATACTTAAAGTATGTGTTTTTTCTACCTGTATCTTTAGAATAGGTGTCATTTTCTCTTGTAATGCACCTGTGATACGTTCCATTTAGTGTACTGGTATGTCCTATAATATTATTGTTAGCTGCCATTAGTTGTAATTGTGTGATTTACAGTATATCCTTTTAACTAAATGTATTCTATATGTATACAAATAGATCTTCACTTTGCACAGCATCCCCACCCTAATTCCCCTTTTGAACACCTGGCCCTCATTTTGGGAAGTGTAACTGATGCAGATAATCATACACACACACTGTGTGAGATCCAGTGTTTTCAGTCATTTGGACGGTGGTGTGAGGTCACTGGAAAGGGTGCTTTAGACATTGTTGCGCAGTATGTGTATTCTAAAGCAGTGGTTCTCAAACTTTTTTTCAATAATGTACCCCCTTTGAATTGTGTTTTTAAGCCAAGTACCCCCTGACCAACGCAAAACATTTTTGTTAGAAAAGAAAGTCTATATAAAGAGGAACAATACAGTGTCGACAGTGATAGATTTACTAAACAATACCAACCTTGTAACTGAAAAACATTTAAATGCTACATTTCAAATGTTCAGACTCCATCATGTAATTCATTCATTATTACAGCATAATTATTTTAGGAATTACGCATGACATATTTTTAAATGAGCATTTTGCAAAAATCTCACGTACCCTCTACAGTACTCCAAAGTGAACAAACATTTGAGAAACACTTTTCCAAAGCATCACTTCATTATAAACAGATGTGGGCGAGTAGGATATCTGAACTGTTTCTTTCACATGTTTCTGGATGCTTTATAACTTCCATGATACATAATGAAATAGAATATAAGGTCACTGGAGCCCATTCTCTCCTCTCCAGCACCATTACACAATGTGTTTGCTGAATTGTCACATGCATGTTGCCTCGTTCCTCCAGTGCTGATGTGCTATAAATGTTTTACTTTTGAGGGACAGATTGCGTTTGTGTTTCTGTGCTTGTAGAGACACATAGAAGGTGGTTGGCTTCCTTTTAACTGTAAATCTTGAATATGAGGAACAGGAGCAATGCGTTATTTCTTTATCTTATTATCAGCATATCTATTCACTCTGCACCAGCACATCCCTTCACTGACTGTACAGTACAATATATGAACTGTGTATACATGATATATACTCTCTTTCTCATACACATACTGATCATCTGGTTCTCTTTATCAGGCTCAGAGAGTGGAATGCATTGTTGTTACGCCTGGTTCTCATTTCAGCGTTTCACCCTAAAGACAGCTCTTCTAATTGCATTGGCTTTGCTTGATTGTCTTTGGTTTTCTTTTTCTCCTAATGTTCTGTCTTCATTTCTTTTTCTTCCTCAGTGATTAAAACTATAAATGTAACCAACACACGTTGTGAGGTCAGGGAGCAGGTGGATGAACATTTCTGATCATAACGCCCCATAACAGTCATAGTTTTCAGTAATTTCAAAGTGTGTAACACTACCTGTCTGTGTACCTCGCTCTGTTAAGTATATGCATGTGTTTATATCATATCATTCATTGCATATCCATCTTTTATTCTAAAAAAAAAAAAACCTCTCCTCTTTTCCTTGAGGCCATGTGTGCTGTCCATGTTATTTTGAAAATCAAGGATAGAATGAATACCCTTGACAATTGTCAAATAATGTTGATTGACTGTTGAATGTTGGATTATTGTACATCAGAGGCCATCAAAATTTGGATTTATGGTGACTGACCCTGGCCTTACATAAAAAGGAGTAAACAATAGGATCATGGATCAATCCTATTCCCATTCCCATATGGATTTTATCAGAACTCACTCATCTCACTGCTGCTGTCAACTTCATTTTAGTTTTTGCTTCATGTTTGTGCTCTGAGCTTAGATTGTTCCCTTATTTGTAGCCCTATAAAGCTCCACATTTTGAAAATAAGTGATTACTTACTTAAAAAAAAAAAAAAGGCTGTACATTAAAGAGTCAAGTTTATGGTTATAAGTTTGTGGAGCCATGTGGTCTTATGCTAATATCAGCTGTTTAAAGGGACAATTCTAGGTCTGATTCCTGGTGGGAACTGATAGTACACATGGTTGTGCATTAAGTGATAGATTCAGACTTTGGTTAAGATTTTAGTTGGTGGAGCATTTATGGGGCAGTAGTGGGAGGGATGATTACCTTTTTCCTTGCAGAAAGTCTTCAGGGTTAACTCGCCTGTGGGCACATTTGCCTCATAAGCCCAACTTTGAACTGGTGTGAACTTTCCTAGACTTGTGGCATCCATTAGCCTGTCTGGGTTATTTATGGTTGAGGAGGCCATTTCCCTTCATTAAAAAGCTTTAACTCCCGTTGAACAAATGGCTTTAAAGTGAACTGCTTTCACTCTAATCTCTCACTTTAACCCCTTTATTCTGTCAATGCTCAGTTTTTCTTATTTTTTACCCCTCCTCCATGTACGAGGCAGCCTAAAATAGTCAGTGCCAGTCTCTGATGGATGGTGACAAATGTTAAAATAAAAAACACTGTCAAATCTTCACCACGTGTAATAATGCAAGAAATTTGAGGTCAGAGCAGCACAGCTGAAGCAAGCACGTCTTTATTTTTTTTAAATGGACATTAAAGTCACCCCCAGTCAGCTGTGGGACAAAGCAGCACCACACACAAAGTGTGTGCTGTGAGATTTTGAGAGAGAGAGAGAGAGAGAGAGAGAGAGAGAGAGAGAGAGATTTTTTTCAGCAAGAAAATGCTTTGAAGTCCCAGAAAATTCCAGGAGTTTCCTGTTAACGATCCTTGTGTATAACGTGAACCAGGAGTGTGTGTGTGTGTGTGTGTGTGTGTTTGAAGGAGAGCGAAGTCTCCCCAGTCAGTCTCTCTCTCTGGTGAGAGGGATTAACATCACTGCAGCCTTTGCTGTCCTTTTACCTTCGAGATTCATGTCAGATTTGGTCCACCTGTTTCTTTTAAGGACACCGAATTCTTCGGCCTTTAATGGGGTTCTGAATTGGGATTCAACATATGGAAATTTCTCAGTTTTGTGCCTGTTGATCTAGAGCTTTTAAACTCCTAAATCACTTTTGAATCCATCTTGTCTGTTTCAGATGCAACACTGATGCCTACGATCTAGCACGAATGCATTTTTAATCAGAGGGGGATTTGTGAGCCGCTAACCAGTTCCAGCTGATCAACAAACCAACCACTCAACAGTCAGTCAGTAAGGATGTTTCATTTCTATAAGTCACACTTGCCTCTGCTGTTGTTTGCTGCTCTGTGGAGCCTCAGCTACCCAAGTTTGCTTACCGCCTGGCCGGGCATCAGTCGCAGCAAGCCCAAGGATCATCTGGACCCTAATGTGCGGGACTGGGGAGACTATTCAGACCTGCCTCCGGGGATTGAGCAGGGGTTGGGGTTGGACGAAGAACATGGAGACAACAGAGGAGTTGGAGAGTCCTCATCAAGCCTGGCTACGGAGCTGGATTTCCTGGCTGACTTTGCAGGCAAGACAAATGTACTGATCAGCTGATGTATCTACTTGTCTGTTTACCTAATTACAGTACTGTACCTCCACCCCCTTTACTCCACTCCAGGTAAAAAGCGACTGTGGGTGATAACAGCCCCATCACACAATGACCACTACCTTCGTTTGATGGAGAAACAGCTGGAAGACATGGAACAGGTACTGTACTGATTTATTTTACACCCGTTTGAGATTATCTTTCTATTCTGTTTCATTTGCTTTGGGAAATATACAAAAGAATTTCACTAAAAGCAGTCCCCTTTCTATCTGTTCTGTAACTCCTTTTCTTTCTTTCTTTTGTGTCTCTCCCTGACTCTCTCAGAAAGGGCTCAACTGCCGTCTAGCAGAAAGAGACACATTCATCATCACCATCATCCAGAACGCCATGATGGAAGGTCGAATCCAGAAAACAACTCTCCAAGGAGACGCCACAGTGGAGAGCCTGGACCCTGACACAGTTAGCAAACTGCTGCACTACCTGGAGCTCACCAGCCAGGTAAGCTGTTAGTATCTTGACAAGATATAAGCATGTTACAGACATTGAATTATTTATTTTAATTCAGTTGACATTTAGTTTTCATACTGTACCAATTGTTTCAGGAGCAAGGGTTCACCATGCTGGTTCTGAAGAAGAACCTTCGGCTCAGTGAGCGCTTCCCCTATGCGGTCCGTGTTGAGGCAGTTTTGGAACTCATTGATAATTTCCCCATGAGGAAGCTGGAGAAGATGACAAGAAAAGGATCCAATTTGAGGTTCCATTATAACACTAATAGAGAACGGAGGAAGAATTTTCACAAGTTCATTCAGTCCACTTTCAATTTAAATTGGTGCTTTTTGTAGGAAGAATGACCATAATTTCAAAGTTTGGAAAACTATGTTTTTATTTTATTTAGGTGTAAAATCACTAAAAAGAAGGTTGTGATGAAAAGGAAAAAGATGAAGAAGAAGATGGTACTGAGCCCTCAGAGGCAAGGGAATATGACTTCAGTTGTGGCATTACAAAGAAAACCTCCCTTGGACAAAAAAGCTGTCCTGAAGAGTAAAATCCAGGATATACTGAGTGGACGGTCGAGGTTTGTTATCCGTACGGGGCCTGCTGTGGGGTCCACGAAGGGAAAGGCTTCGACCAGTAGTGGCCGAGCCACTTCTAATGGACAGGAAAGAGTGCACAGCCCTACATCTGTGTCAAAGAGCAACGAAGACGTGACGAAAGACAGGTGCTATCTTCATATTTATATCATATTTTGTGTTCCCATCTGGTCTGTCATGCTTCCTCATCCCCCTTTTTTTTAGTGCTGGATGAACATCAAAGTAATTTCTTTTTTCTGTTCTACTGCAGGCCTGACTCCACTGTTGAAGAAGGGAAGAGAAGACATGAAGGGAAAAACAGTGAAGATAAAAAAGGGCAAAATGTAAAGGATGCCACACAGGAAAAACAGAGCTCTAAGAAGAAGGGTAAAGGGAAAAAAGGTAGGAAAGGGAAAGGAAGAGGGAAAAAGTCCAACAGAGAGGCCAGTGAGAATGATAAAACAGCGCTGAAGAAGTTTTTGGACAGTTTAAAGGGGAGAAGAAGGTTAATGGTGAGAACTTTCTCTTTTTGCATCCTGTTGTCTACTTTTTTCTCCCTGTCTTTTATCTCTAGTCCTGTTGTACATCCACATTATAAATGCATGCAAAGATGCATGGACCTTCAAGACATCTGCGCCTCCCTATCATTCATTTGAAGCGATGTATATCTGTGTGTGTTGTCCTGGTACTAGTTGATCTCAACGCCCAGCAGAGATGCAACACTGTACATCCAGCAGAAAGACGACAGCGAAAAACATCACTGTGACCTCGCTATTAGGATGATCACCGTGGCGACCATTGTGGGAAGCGGAAGTGACGCCACGCTCACGCTGCGACACCACCAGCTCGGTATGGAGTATGGAGTGTTTGTACACGTTTGTGTGTTTAAATGAGGCTGTTTGTTTTCAAATTTGCATCTAAAACATTTGGTTAGGTTCTCTCTAGGGGTGATCCAAGTAATCGGAAAATCTTGAGCAGATGTTTTTACATATATAACTACTGTTGGACTATTCTGAACCAAAAGAGGAACACGTTGTATTATTTAACCAAGGCGTGACCAAAAGCAAATATGTTGCTTCCATAGTTAAAGCAGTGGAGGTTTAATTCAATAGGTCTGAAACAGTGAATTTCTTCCCTCTTGTATTTGTTATAAAAAGAAAATCATACTGGTGTTTTTTAAGCCTCATCCTCTTTACTTTACTTAAATTTATTTTCAAAACAAGCAGCTATAGTCTGCTTTGTGATTGTGCTGCCAACATTTGTTATTGTGCGGTGGTGTTTTTATATGATGTGGATACTTCCAAGAGAGGCAGCAGCTGAACAGCAGCCATTTCAATGGAAAACAAGACTCTACAGCCATGCTAGCGGCTCTGAGGGTGCACTAAAGCACACACAGTGGTACTTTGAGCTAAATGATAACACATCTTATTGCGTTATCATGCCAACTTTTGCTAAATTAGCAGGAAACACAAACTACAGCTGAGGCTGATGGGAATGTCGTTTGTTTTGTAGGTATTTGGTCATAAACCAAAGTACTGGAAATCAGACGTGCAATAAATACTGTCCTCCAAGGTTATATGGTTCAAACATTTTTCAGAGGTGGTGAATCAACTTTATGGTGTTTTGTGTCATAGTTATTGTCGTCGTGGTTATACTGGGTTGCATTACACTAAGGTGTCCCCTGGTATTTTGTCTGCACCCTTTATATCCATGCAGACACATTTATTCATTTATTTTGTGTGTTTCAGAGTCGGAGCCTCCACTCAGTGACCAATCAGAACATTTCTCAGATTCAGGCCTGGCCTCTGTGTTGAGAGCAGAGCTCGGCCTGTCGTCCTCTGACCTCTTCTCCATGACCGTCACAGACTATGACATTAAGCCCAATGTATGAGTCTCCTCTGCACTTTTTCTCTCTTCTTATATGGATTTGATAAATGATAAGGGTTTAGTGGTCCTGTTGTTGTCTGTTGTCTATGGTCTGTTGTCTGTCTGCCTATCTGATGAGCTGTATGGTGCAAGATGAATTTCCGAAAAGATCAATAAATGTGTATCTAGACTTGTTTCTCTGTTTTTTTTGCCTAATTAGCTTTTATCTTTCCCTTAGAGAGTCTTTGAGGCTCCTCCATCAAGTACTGCTCTGTTCGAGTACATTGACAACTTTCCATCAAGGCGCTCAGAAAAAGAAAAGGAAAGGAGGAGTCCTCCGTCCTGCTCCAATGGCAAGCAAAAGCCTGGAGCTGAGAATTCACTGCTCAGGTACTGTACTGTAATCCAGTGCTAATTATTAACTAATACTACAACAAGACAAACAACATATGGAGCCTCTTCAGGTATCATGTAACAGTCACATAATACTGACATATAGACCAACATTTAAACTTAAAGCGCTGTTTCTATGGATGTTTAGGTTCATGTCTAAGAGGAGACTGCTGGTCATCTCTGCGCCGTCTGAGGACGACTACTCCTTCCAACAGCAGCATTCTGCTCTCAGTGGACAGGAGTGTCACCTGGGTCAGGAACACGCCAAGCATACATCTGCTAAACAATAAACTGTCTGTCTGCTCTGTAGTTTTTTGGCGCAATATGAAAATGTTACAACAGAGCCACGTTTCTTCTCTGACATTCAAACCAACACTGTGTTTGCCTTATTTGGCAGATTTACATAATGTACAGAAGTGTATTGCATAATTTGTACAATAATATATTCTTATTTATACTATAAAACACTGTATTATGCTACCTGCACACTGTATTATGCTGCCTCCTGACTACCTGATTTGTGGGTCTTTCTGCAGGCATTCGCCACTTTGCCATGTTGAAGCTGACTGGAACTGGAGACAAAGCGTCAGGAACGGTTGAACTATTTCCCCTTAACGGTGAGTCACAGTAATGTGAGGCAGTACAGGTACATGGGACTGTGATGGAAAAAGTACCTGTATTGTCAATGTTGTGTATATTAATGTAAATATACAGAGACATGCCCAACATTTTTTTAATTTAAGGTTGAACTGAGTTGTCTTTTTAAATCCCCTTTTAAGGTGTTTTCTAAAGTGCAACAACTTACTTTTCACCTTGTCACTCTTCCTCCAGGTCGTAGTCAGAGTGAAGTTGAGCCGTTATCCCGTGACATGGTCAACAATCTGAGAGAACAGCTGAAGATCAGTAAGGACTATTTCAGCATGCTGGTTGTGGGGAAGGATAGCGATGTCAAGGCGTGGTTCCCATCACCCATGTGGTCCCTGGATAGCATCTATGACCTGGTGGACTCCATGGAGCTACGCCTCCAGGAGGAGAAGCTGCAGAAGAAACTGGGGATCCACTGCCCTGAGGACAGAGGGAGAGGAGGCAGTGAGGGGGGACATTATCACGGCTATGATGAAGACGGGGCGGAGGAGACGTACTTGTATCACCAGTCAGAGGAATGATGAGAAAGAAGGAGGAAGAAGATTCAGTGGAGTGAAGAAAAGCTACCTGAATTCTTGAGATGACTACGCAAATACATGAACACACAAAAGCAAGTTAAAGATGAATATTTTATGTTAATACGTAATACGTTTGAAAAGCAGTGCAGAACATATTGGAATGTTTCATTCAAGAAAGTCTTAATAAAAGCATATGTGCACCCTTCAACTGTTTTTTAGAAAACGTGGTGTTCTGTTATTGTTTGCTAATTATAGCAACAGTTTGACAAGAAGAAAGTCCATCCAAGGCCGAGCAGATTGTGCTTTTTGGCAACACTTCTGTCCACTCTTTTTCAAACACATTCACAAAAATAGAAAGCCGAACATGTGTTGTTTTTTAAAGAGCTGCCGTCTTCAGACACCTCAGGGTCAGTAAAACAAAGAGTTGTTGATGCTGGATTCGTAACATGCCTCAGGACATCCTTTTATAACAGTTCTTAAAAAAAACCCATTATTTAACCTTCTGCAAAGGCTTTCAGTACTTAAAAAAAAACATACCATCAGTGGAACCAAAAACAGTTTTTGGTTTTATACATTTATCTACAAACAAACACACAAACATTATTTTATAATAAGGAGAGTGTGATTCATATAGACATAGACCAGGGGTCAGCAACCTTTACTACCAAAAGAGCCATTTTTGGCCATGAAAATGAAAATTTCAACATTATTAAAAAGGTCTAAATGAGCATTTATAAATATGGTGATGTTTGTTGCCTTTTTTTATTACCGGGTCTTTTGACCATTTGATCCAATTTGATCCAAAGCTTTGCTTTCTGCACCCGTTCTGAAATCACTCTCTTTCTCTCATCCCCAGCCGGATACTTTTGAGCAAAAGCAGTGTGCTTTTTCTGGAGATTTCTTTCAATATTACTCTTTTTGGATTTGGAATCCATAGCTAAACTATGGAAACTGGAATGGCAAGACCGCTATTGAGGTTCGTCAAAATTTAGAGGATAAGGCACCAGGCTGTAGGCATATACCAAGGCTATGACGCACATTTTAGTCCACTGAAATGTTATGTAAATAGAGAATGTAAGAATCATTTTAGGTCTTTAACCATGATAATTGAAAACTGAAATGTCATTGTAAAATAAAATGTTATTCATTTCCAAATGATTTCTTGTCAAAGCCACAGGGAGCCACTGGAGAGGGGAAAAAGACTTATGTGACTCCGGAGCCAAAGGTTCCAGACCCCTGACATAGACCAATCCAGGGCCCAGTAGAGACAGTAGTGAACAGTCATGACATGGCAGCACTGTAAATATATCCTAAAGCAATGCTAATTAAAAATCCTCAAGATGAGAAGATATGCAGACTCAGTTCAGGGAAAATATATGGGTAAGAAAATGAGTAGCAAACACCACACATGCCTAAATGTGGATGTTAGCATCTGTTAGTGGAGCAGCATCTTACAGTAAGAGAAAAGTAGAAGTCGTAATTGTAGGTTTGGAAACACTCTGGTATGCAAATAACATCAAAATAACAAGATAATACGTACATGAACGTATTGATGCTAATGATCACATTTGCATGTTGGTGTAATGTACCTCCCACAGTTCAAATGAATGGCAGCCAGACAGGGTAGACGCAAATTGTGTCACATTACGGATGATGAATGGTGGTTACTGGGGAAAGATCCTGGTGAGTGCCTTCCACCCAGTGCATCCTGGGAGAATCTGCATGCCACAACCTGTTGTGAGCCTTAGTTGGTTTATGTGGGTAAATGTTACTTATTTGTCACCACCTTCTCTCATCACCCTAAACTACACATTTCTGTTACATAGACAGGAAAACAATCATGTCTACCGTAGCAATGTTTTTACTTTTTTAAGTAAAAAAGCTGTTATATAAATTAGGGCTGTCAAACGATTAATTTTTTCTTAACCGCGATTAATCGCTGAATTTCTATAGTTAATCACAATTAATCGCATGTTTTATCACGATTAAAATTCTATTATTTTGCATTTCAGAACTGTTTTAGTACATATTAACAATGGAAAGCAATTCTTACCAGTGTATCTTGATTGGGAATCAAATAAATGCAAAGAAAGTTAATTTATGAACTTGACTTTAAGATTTGTATTTGTTTATTATTTCACCCATTTTGCAAGAGCTGTAGTCATTTTTTTTGGATTTGGTTTCATCCACAGGTCAGCAATTAGCACTCTCCAAAATAGTGCTTTCTCTGAGCCCACTAGCATCAACCTGAGTCACGTTAACTGTACTACTATGCTTAGCTCGTAGGTGGTAGCTCAAGCTTGACGTGCTTCGGTGATATTTTAATTCGGCTTTACACAATGTGCATAGGCCTATGGCTTTCGACTTGTCTACTGAGTGGTCCGGGAGTTTTGGAAAATAAAAAGCACCATTCAGAATTGTGTTGCTGCTGTCTTTCTCCATCATGCCTGCAGCAGTAGGATGTGTTACGAGGAAATATGGCAGCTTCGTAGATTGTAGTGATTTTAGAACAGCTAAGGGGCGTTGTTAGGCACGACGCAAAGCCGAGTGAAGTGTAAAATAAATTAATAAATGGCGGCATGCGATTAATGCAATTAAAAAAAATTTTAATAGTTAATAATAATTAATAAGTTAATGCTGACAGCCCTAATATAAATAGGTTTAGGTATACTTTTTTCTTATTTACAGTACTTTTTCTCCTGTTTCATTTGACAAACCATGGCTAAAAATATTATTTGCCTCTAGTTGGATGCATTTTTCATTTTACTAATTAGGCTTCAGCTATGTTAATTTAACGGCATAAGGCTGGGGGTTGGACATTCATTTTGTTGCAATTATCTTTTTGTCAGAATCAATCAGAATCAGAATACTTTATTGATCCCCTCAGGGAAATTATTTAGTTGCAGTTGCTCACAGTCACATTCAAGGTAAAATAAGAGTAAGACAAGAGCAAGTCAATAAGTATATACAGTAAATAAGTAACATATCTACAATAAGACATAAATAAAAAAAAATTAGTATTTACAGACAAATAAAAACGTTACGTAGAAGTACCGGTAAGTGAGATTAGGTTTCAAGTCAGATTAGGTTGAAAATGGATTGTACAAATCTATTGTAGTGCAGTGTACAGTACAAATACAAGTAGCAGCAGTGAATAAATAAATAAATAAATACCACTAATGGTCATGTAGCTGATAACTTTTGCAGGAATTATTGTACATAATTGTCCAAGAATATTGAGATGTGATGTGGGGATGCGTGCTGTGAGACCAGTTTTATCTCTAAGTGTGGGACACTCAGAGGGAAGAGTTATATAGTTTGATGGCCACAGGCATGAACCACCTCCTGTGGCGCTCTGTGGTGCCTCGTGGGTGTCTGAGTCTGTCGCTGAAGGTGCTCCTCAGACTGACCAGTGTATTGCGGAGTGGGCGGGAGGAGTTGGTCAGGATGGAGTGTACTTTGGACAGCATCCTCCTCTCTGACACTGTCTTTAAGGAGTTCAGCTCCACACCAACAACATCACTGCCCTTCTGTATTAGTTTGCTGAGTCTGTTGGTGTCTGCCACTCTCAGCCTGCTGTCCCAGCATGCAACAGCATACAGGAGAGCACTAGCCACCACAGACTCATAACACATCCTCAGCATCTTCTGACAGATGTTGAAGGACCTTAGCCTCCTCAAAAAATAGAGGTGACTTCCCTTCCTGTAAAGTACTCCAGAGTTTTTGATCCAGTCCGGTTTATTGTCTATGTGTACTCCCAGGTATTTGTAGTCCTCCACTATGTCCACACCGACACCTCGGAAGGAGACAGGGGTCACCGGTGCCTTCCTCCTTCTCAAGTCCACTACCAGCTCCTTTGTCTTTGTCACATTGAGCTGCAAATAATTGTCCTCGCTTCTTCGCACTTCTGAAGATGGCAGGACTCTGACTGGTAGCTGAAGTCCGTGGTGTAGACGGTGAAGAGGAAGGGAGAGAGGACGGTCACTGCGGGGCCCCGGTGTTGCTGACTAATCTTTCCGACACACAGTGTTGCAGGCGTACATACTGAGGTCTTCCCGTCAATTAGTCAACAATCCAGGACACGAGGGGGGCATCCAGAAGAACTGGCCTGATGGTGTCCAAAGCACTGGAAAAGTCAAAGAATGTGACCCTCACAGTGTTTGCCGGTTTATCCAGGTGTGTGTACATACGGTTTAGCAGGTATATGATGTTGTCCTCAACTTCAAGTCTGGGCTGGTAGGCGAACTGGAGTGGGTCCAGGTGTGGGCTGACCATGGGCCGGAGCTGCTGCAGGATGAGTCTCTCCAGGGTCTTCATAATGTGGGATGTCAGAGCCACCGGTCTGTAGTCCTTGGCGCCACTGGGATGCGGGGACTTTGGCACAGGAACGAGGCAGGACGTCTTCCACAGCACGGGGACCACTTGGAGAGTCAGTTTCATGCTGAAGGACTCCACTCAGCTGGAGGGCACAGGCCTTGAGCACCCTGGGGCTCACACCATCAGGGCCTGTAGCTTTCAGAATCAGAATCAGAATCAGAAAGGGCTTTATTGCCAAGTACATTGCACATACGAGGAATTTGTCATGGTGTTGTTGGAGCATGTCACACATACAAATATAAGAAGGATAAAAGGATATAAACAATATAAGTATAAACATATACACACAGTGCGTATTAATAACGATAAAATAAATTTAAATAAATAGTAAAATAAGTTAAACAGTAGTGAAAACTGCAGAGTAGGTACAGTGGCATGAGGAGCCAGAGGTGGGGTGTGGAGAGAGTCAGGGTGGTTTCCAGGCCTTGTTAATAAGGCTAGTGGCGGAGGGGAAAAAACTGTTTATGTGGCGTGAGGTTTTGGTCCTGATGGACCTCATCCTCCTGCCAGAGGGGAGTGGCTCAAAGAGCTTGTGTCCGGGGTAGGAGGGGTCAGCCACAATCTTTCCAGCACGCTTCAGAGTCCTGGTGGCGTATAGGTCCTGGAGTGGCGGCAGATTGCAGCCAATCACCTTCTCAGCTGACCGAATGACACGCTGCAGCCTGCCCTTGTCCTTGGCAGTGGCAGCAGCGTACCAGATGGTGATGGAGGATGTGAGGATGGACTCAATGATGGCTGTGTAGAAGTGCACCATCATTGTCTTTGGCAGGTTGAATTTCTTCAGCTGCCGCAGGAAGTACATCCTCTGTTGTGCTTTCTTCACGAGGGAGCTGATGTTCAGCTCCCACTTGAGGTCCTGGGAGATGGTAGTTCCCAGGAAGCGGAATGACTCCACAGTGTCAATTGTGGAGCCACAGAGGGTGATGGGGGCAGGTGGGGCTGGGTTCTTTCTGAAGTCCACAACCATCTCCACTGTCTTTAGAGCATTGAGCTCTAGGTTGTTTTGGTTGCACCAGGTCACCAGGTGGTCAGCCTCCCACCTGTAGGCGGACTCGTCTCCATCAGAGATGAGTCCGATGAGGGAGGTGTCGTCCGCAAACTTCAGAAGCTTGACGGACTGGTGACTGGAGGTGCAGCTGTTGGTGTACAGGGAGAAGAGCAGAGGAGAAAGAACGCAGCCCTGGGGCGATCCGGTGCTGATGGTCTGTGAGTCGGAGACGTGTTTCCCCAGCTTCACATGCTGCTTCCTGTCAGACAGGAAGTCAGTGATCCACCTGCAGGTGGAGTCAGGCACACCAAGCTGGGAGAGTTTCTCCTGAAGCAGAGCCGGGATGATGGTGTTGAAGGCAGAGCTGAAGTCCACAAACAGGATCCTGGCGTAGGTTCCTGCGGAGTCCAGGTGCCGGAGGATGTAGTGGAGGGCCAAATTGACTGCATCATCTACAGACCTATTGGCTCTGTAGGTAAACTGCAGGGGGTCCAGGAGGGAGTCAGTGATGGCTTTGAGGTGAGAAAGCACAAGGCGCTCAAAGGACTTCATAACCACAGAGGTCAGGGCGACGGGTTGGAAGTCGTTAAGTCCTGTGGTCCTTGGCTTCTTGGGGACAGGGATTATGGTTGAGGTCTTGAAGCAGGCTGGCACGTGACATGTCTCCAGTGAGGTGTTAAAAATGTCTGTGAACACTGGAGACAGCTGGTCAGCGCAGTGCTTCAAGCTGGATGGGGAGACAGCATCCGGTCCAGCAGCTTTCCTGGGATTCTGTCTCCTAAAGAGTCTGTTGACGTCCCTCTCGTGAATGGAGAGGGTCGTCACTGAGGTGGGAGGGGGGGTGGAGGTGGAGGGGACCTTTAAGGAGGGCATTGGTGGGGGGGCCCAGGACCCTGCTGAGGTGGGCGAGGTGGAGTTGATGCACAGTGGCTGTAGCTGTAGGGAGGTGTCGTGGGGGATGGTGTCAGGACTGTCCTTTTGTCTTTCAAATCGGCAGTAGAACTCGTTCAGGTCGTTGGCTAGGTGTCGGTCATTGAAGGAGTGGGGGGTTTTAGGCTTGAAGTTGGTGATCTGCCTAAGTCCTTTCCAGACAGTCGCAGAGTCATTAGCTGAGAACTGGCGTTGGAGCTTCTCAGAGTACCCTGTGTTGAGTCCTTCTTTTCACCTAGTCAGCTATGAAGCACATCATCGTGGTAACCAGTGGAGTTGCTGTTCTGAAGAGGGCAATTAAAGATGGTGTCCTTGGGGGGAGGAGTAGGACCCCCACTGGAGGAGGAAGAGCAGATAGGAGGGGGAGGGGGTGTAGTGGTTTGGTCTCTGAGTTGACTCTGGAAGTCGACAGGCTGGGGGGTGCAGTTAAACCTGTTAAAAAACAGGTTCATGCCATATCCACTCCTCCCTCAATCCCACTGTCAGCTGAAAAAACCAAGTGATGGTTCTCATGCCCTTCGACACCTCTCTTGCATTGTTTTGCTGGAGTTTCCACTCCAGCTTCCTCCTATATTTCTCTTTGGCCTCCCTTATCTTTTTTAGCTCCTCCCTATTACCAGCTCTAAAAGCCCTCTACTTGTCGTTTAAAATGTCCTCAATGTCCCTTGTTACCGAAGGTATTTAAATTGTTTAATACGGTTGCTAAGGAACAAGTACCACAGTGTTTTTTCTGTTGACGTGCCACAGAGTGAGTGGGCATCAGTTGTTGAGAACAGAGGAAAAGTGCAGGGAGTTTGCCAGGTATAGGCAAATTCATGAGATCAAAATACACAGATAACAGAGGCTGGGAGACTCACAGCCACATTAAAACAGACATTCTACCAAGAGAGGAAGTAGTCAAGTAGTCTGCTGATATCACTGAACTGGTGTGTACATCCTCCCCACACACAGACACACACTCACACACACTTAATGCTTTGTCACTATCTTTGTCATTCACTTTATCTCGTGCCTTTCTCTCTCTTCGTCCTCAACAGAAACTCACACAGATACACTGAACAAACACACTCTGCACCACTTACACTGCACCATTTACACCTAGCAGAGGCACCTGGGATTGCTGTTCTCAGTATGGTGAGTACAACTTAACTGTCAACTAAATGTATTTAAAAATCACTTTGTAGATATAAGAATTACTCTGGAGTACCTTGGTATGATGTAATGAAAGAAAGCTGGATACTATGAGTATTTTTTTTGCAACAACACCTTCAAGTAGCCATTCATTCTTGTCCCTATGAAATTGACAGTGTAATTTGTTTGAGCAAGTTACTGCATGTATGATTATTGATTATTATATTAAAATGCATTCAACAGAACTTGGACTAAAAAGTCACTTTATTGATTTGTGGGCTTTTATTAATCCTAATATAGTGTTTAAAACACAAGATTATTTTAATTTCATTTTATGATTTTGTTTAATTTCTTCATATATATTGTGTAAAAACAGGAGCCACCATTAGGGTATTTTGTGTGTATGTGCGTGCGTGTGTGTGTGGTTTTGTGTCATCTAGATTGTGTAAGACAACTTTGGCCTCCACTTTTCATCACATAGAAATCATGGTTCCTCTTTGCTTTGACCAGAAGATCTCTTTCTCTCATTCTTCTCTCTGCAGGTCATATTACTTTAAATAGCCTATACTTGTGTTTAATAACTGCATATACAATAGGATTTGAATTCATATTTGCAATAACAGGGGAACTAGCTAAACACCTAACCATCCAGTGGCTAAAGTCTTGTTCTCAACATAACAATACTGTGGTTTTAACTTCTCCACATGAATTTACACATAATAAAAGAGACCCTGCACTAAAACTATGAACTGTATACAGAGTAAACCAAATCTAAACCTGTGCTTATCCAGAATGTACAGCGTGCTGCCAGATTATTAGTCACACGTAGCTGAAACTAATGCAGTCTAACAGCCCTGCAATAAATCCTAACTAAACACTTTTCACAGATATGCAGTTTCAGAAGACTAAAGTTTATGGTCACTTTGACTGCAGTTTGGGGTTCTGTTTAGATGTGTTGCATTATTCTGAAAGGTCTTACAGGATTTTACAGAATGTATCTGTAGTTTTAGTTTTTACAAAATTGCAACTGCACAAACATTTAGAGAAGTGGTAATTGCAACTGGCAGGACATATTGGGGATTTCTTTGTTTACTGCGATTGACAAACTTTCCTCTGATTTCGTATGCAGCCACATCATGTCAGGCTTTGTGATAACACCCTGCATAATGCCACCACTGCAAAATGTTACTGGCACCATTATAGGAACACTTCAGCCAAAGCCTATGCTTTCAGCACCAGTGGTGAAAGAAGTATTCAGATCCTTTACTTAAGTAAAAGCCCTGCATTGAAAATGTTACTTAAGTAAAAGTATGTATCATGAGGGGAAAGTGTTCTAAAAGTATTAAAAGTAAAAGTACTCAATGCAGAAAAATCCGATCAAAACAGTGCTGTCAATCAACTAAGTGTTTAATCGGCTAATCATTTCAGCTGTACTTGTAGGCCTGTATATTGATGGCTAGTTTAATTTATAATAAAACATTGTATTTTATAAACTACAGTACATGTGTTTTGTGTGCAAAAATCTTAATTTGTAAAGTAACTAGTAACTAAAGCTATCAGATGAATGTATTGGAGTAAAAAGTACAATATTTCTCTCTGAAATTTAGTGGCGTAGAAGTAGAAAGTGGTATGAAAAGAAAAGACTTAAGTAAAGTGCAAGTACCTCAAATCTGTACTTAAGTACAGTACTTGAGTAAATGTACTTAGTTACATTCCACCACTGTTCAGCACCAAATACGGAACCTCGGTTGGCTTGAAAGGTGGTTGATTTAAAGTAAAGGTTGGCAGTGGCCTTCTCAACAACACACACAGTGTCACAATGGAATAAAAAAAATATCAAAACTAAAAACAAATCCTCCAACATCACTCGCTTCTCCATTGACCATTTGTGTGTCCAGTATGCTATAAGATATTTTGGAGCTATAACTAACTGAATAGACGCAGTGCTATATTTTGGATGATGGTTGGATAGATGAGTGGACAGCGGAGAAGTCCAGTCTGCGAAGCTGCAACATGTTCAAACTGTACATTGCTTTTCCCACAATATCTGCTCGTAGTAATGATTCACATTTTTTAAGTTTTGGCAAGTTAAGGTTATGAAAAGATCGGTGTTCAATCATCTTTTTCAGTATTTCACCAAAACCATAATATTTTCCTACAACTTCTATGCCATATAAGAAGAAAAAAAAACATAATAAACATAATTTTTAGGAGACATGGTCGGTAGAAGACGATATTAGTTATACTAATAAGCTTGACTTGGCTTTTCCATCACTCACTAACATCATACTGAGATCATTCTAGTTACAATAACACACAGTAGCTTCTTCTTTTTTCTGGCAACTGAATGGTTTGGTGTACTTTAAGTGTGACTTTCTTTTGCAATATTCTAACTGGTTTTTGAATATTGTTATACGATCTGACATTCACTGTGGTGTAACTTCCCATTTAGCAGTACATTTCTACTTTCTGTTGTACCGTTTCTCCCCCGCTTTCACTGCTCTGCTGTAGGAACAGCATGCTGCTCTTATCTACACTTCCTGGTATGGTGCGGACTCCAGTCAAACCTGCCTCATTATAATAGGTGTGGCTGCTGCTTGGTCAGTTCATTGTAGCACATAGCTGCATGACCAAGATGTTTGAATGCATCCATGTGTGCCTTAGCCAAAGCAACACTATATATTTCTTATTATAGACTTCTTTTCAGTGTAATAAACAATCAAATTGCAATAATACACTATAAACCATTTTGTTGCCAAGGATCATACATCCTCAAAACAGGCATATCATTAATATCCCTCCCTCTTCTTTAACAATACCTGACAAAACTACTTTTTGTTCACCTACACTGAAGAATGTGCAAAGCCATCTATTTTATAGTACTTCCTACTTAACGTATTACAATTTGCTAAAAGTGTTGTTTAACCTTTATCTAACATTGTCTTTTGAGACATCCTATTTGCTCTATTTATACATTTTAATATCATGTGAGGAATGCATTTTGGTTCCCAGTTCTCATCTATGTATAGGCTACATTATCCAAATAATAGAAATAGTTTCCATAGCATAGAAAATAGCTTTTATTTAGATAAATGAAGGAAATTGTAGATTACAGGACATTCCTTTAGTGGTTTATGAGTGGCCTAGAGAAAAGAGAGGAACAGATACAACTACACACCACACACTGGGTCAATTTGAACCCAATTTGGGTCAATCTAGCACCGACCCAGTACCCATGAGCATAAAAACCACTGGGTCACCGATCACACTCAAAATAAATGATTTTGACCCAGTTTTAGTTATTTATATGATTTTCATTGGGTTATTCAGCCACACCAATATGTGGTTATTTTGACACAGTAACAATGTCATATTTATATACCAGTTGGGACACCACAAACTGTACAGTATGTGTATGTACTATATACTGTATGGAGAAGCAGTATGTGCTCGCAGCAGCAGATGTGTGCTTCAAATGTTTTTATGTCTATGACATAACATACCCCAAACAATGTTAATTTGTGTATCTGTCCTGTGAATTGGAGCCGCTCCAAATTTTTGGAGATTTTCAAATGGGTTCTTTCTTGGCTCATACTATGGCCTTCCAAAATCAGGCCAGTTTTTCCGTAATTCTGCTGACAAACAGACAAACTCCTTGGAGGAGGTAATAAGTAACCACAGAGGGAACCGGAGTTACATTAATTGGAAATGCCCTGATAGGAAGGTATTTTAAAGTTGTGCAACTTTCTGGTCCTATGTGAATGTGTCAGTCTAAGGATTTATGAATTTTGTTTGCTTTTATTCCTCTTTTGCTTTGTCAAACAGTTTCTGTTTCTTTTTTAGGACTTTTGTTTGCTGAAGTCATTTTCCATTCTGGCATGCATAGCACATCTTAATCTTATTTTTAATTCAGATTTTGTATTCTGATTATTAACTCTACTTCTGATCCTCTTCCGTTCTTCCTAGGAAAACAAAGCCGATGTAAAGGCCATGATGGCTCGCTTCCAAGCGAGTGGGGCGAGCATAGACGAGACTTCTTCCACACCGGCTGGACGCATCAAACAACCCCTGCACCCCACCCTCTCCTCTGGCCCGAACATACAGACAAGAAAACCGGTATTGGAGAGCCTCTCAGGCAGTGCAATAAATATTCCTCCAAAACCCACTTTTCTGAAAAATACAGTATCAACTAAAAGTGACACAGAAGCACATGAACCAAACAAAGCTAAAGCCCTGGCTAGCCGGTTTGAAAACACCCAGGATGACACCAACACCTGCAAAAAACCTTTCATTGTTAATAAACCCTTGAAGCCACCTTTGCAGGTTCCTGAAGCTAACGGCCCTCTACAGAAGCCCCCTCTCAGCAAGCCCTTCCTGAGCTCCACCACGTCTGACCCCAAACCTGCCTTTCCTAAACCCTCTCCAGCATTCAACTCCAAGCCCAGCTGGGTGAAAGAAGACAGTGGTGGAGGTTTACCACAAAAACGAAGCAGCAGCTTTGTAAAATTAAAGCAGCAAAATGAAGAATCTGCAGGAGCTGGTACGAACACTGCTAACACTCCGACAAACTACACTTTTAAGCCGCCCCCCAACTTCAAGACTGTTCAGAATACCTTCAACAAGGAGTCGGATAGCAGCGTGAAAGCACACGAAGCCAACAAACCTCCCCTCACTGGCACTAACCCAGTCTCTCCTCCAATACCTTCAGCCATTAAAAAACCTAGCATCAAAAAACCTCCGAAGCCTTCTCCTCAGACTAGCAGCATTATCAGTGATGCCACTTCAGGCCCCAAGCGTAACCCCCTCCCCAACAGTTTAGCTTTGGGCCCTGCTCCTGCCAAGCCCAATCGACCCCCCAATGTCAACCTGGAGAGCTTTAGAAGAGGTGCTGTGGCCTCTGATAATGGTAAGTAGGACTTAATTAACAGTATTTTAGTCTGTTTAATAGTGACACCATAAATGAACAAAACTACTGATTATGATAAGAAGTAACAACCAATTCAGTGAGTGAATATACATATCAGTATTTACACAAATCAATCCTCACTGTGGTGCAATGCATTACATAGTTGCATTTTAAAATGTAGCCCGAAGCCCCACCCAAAAATAATAACAACTTCACACTCTCAAAGGTCTCAAAGATGTGTGATCCCACTTTGTGTTACAGCAGGCATTCTTCATTAAGATTCAGCAGAAAAGTTCTTGCTTTTACCTTTGCATGTTACAAAGAGCTCTGTTACATGTGGCCTTTATTGGTATAAAGTATAAAGTATAAATCAAAACTACTACTTCATGAATTGGTAAAGTTTGGGCCTTGAAACTGAACAGATTTCAATCTAAAAAAATAACTGCAGAGTTATGAACTGTAGAAGACACATTACTACTGGAATGAACATTTTGACAACACATTTGAAGTTAGAGACACTATGTCCTCTTGCAGTGATAGTGTCATTTGTGAGGACTAGATGCCATTAAGGAGACTGAGGACATACGTTTTGATTTGGTGAATTTAGTGGTTTAACAACCTGATTCTTATGATCATATACATTTTTATAGTCAATATCCGTAGGCTTGATATAAAGGGAAGTAGTATTTCTCCAACAGAATTATATTCCTGAAACTGTGGAGAACTCTTTGAAACCCAAATTTGACTTTCATAAAATGTACAGATAATATATATTGACTGAAAAAAATGAAAAAAAGAAATTAAACGTTTCTTATGGGGATGGGGTTGCACTGCATGCGGAAATATGGACTCATGACCTCAGTAAAATCATGGCTACAACAGAGGTTGCTGATTTATCTGGCTCTAATCTTTTGGATATGTAATTTGCTCTCAGCTCTCTGCTGCAAAATACATATTGACCTGAATAACTAAAGATTACGTAACTGACTAATTAAACACCTTAGCTCTTCCAAATTGAATGAAAAATCATGTAATGGTTTACAGAAAAAATAGAGTCTAAAGTATACATTTTATTGCTTTTTCTCTATAAATCTCCTTTCTATCTAATGTATAACCATTAAGAAGGCAACATACTGAACAAATCACTTTATTCGCTGGAAAATAGAGTTAGAAGAGTGATTCTGCCAGCCAGCAGGTACACACATGTGGCCCCACAGGCAGGAACACTTCAACTATATCTGGCTGCATTCACATAATTTGTTTTCCATTTGTTATGATATGTCTTTAGTCCCCTGGTCCCAATCGATATGCAACAAATACACCAATTCAAACACTGCAAAGGATTTCAACATAATTTCTCTAAACTCTCTGAAAGCTAAGCTAAACCAGGCGTTTGCTGTCAAGAAGATTAAATGGCAGTAAACAGTTTGCAGGTCTTGCTACAGTCAGATAAAAGGGGTTCTTCATACAATATTTTGTTGTCTCAAGTGCATATCCTCTCTGTCACCATCAGTGCTAATTTTGACAGACTTTTTGAATGCGTTTCAGAAGTGTGAAAAGGAATTCACAAGTTTATGTGGTTTCAGTGGCATTAGCAATGCGTCACCTGCAGTTGTTTTGCAGAGTTTACTTTTGGTTATCTGACCAAGCAGCAATACAAACACCTTCTGCTTTTGCATGATAGCTTTAAAAGTCAATTATTCTTAGCATTTTAAGATATGTTCATGTAGCATTTGAATTTGCCTTTTGTACATTCTGTACAAAATGTGTGCAAGTTGCACAGAAGCGGCTGTAAAGTTGTTCAGAGCTATAGATAAGACACCAAAGTCACAGAAACACACTTGGTTCCTCTATTTCACCCGGCCAAGTTCCCTGTCCAGTTTCTCCTTTCTCCTTCCTCCTCGCTATCCACTCTGACAGCCTAGTTTGTTTTACCACATGAGGAAGTAAGTTCCAGCAAACAGGCATAGTTTCGGGTGAGAGGCTCAGTTTTTAGACACACACCTGATCTGAATTGATCTTTAGTCAGAGGTAAGGGATGGCTGTTGGCTGAAACGCAGAAGACCAACAATTACAGTTTGGATGTTGTTGTCGCTTCATTTGATTTCTTTACTGTGAACTTTAACCACAGTTTGTGAATTAATTACCGGTACATTCATTCAAGTACTATACTTATTTACAATTTTGAGGTTTTCCATATTTTGCTACTTTATAATAATTCTACTCCTCTGCATTTCAGAGGTAGAATTTCTACTTTTTACTCCACTAGTTACTTTGCAGACTGCAAAGTATTAAAATGAAATCATTCAACTGTATATAAAGTAGTTAAAATCAGCTCCACCAGTGGAAAGCTGCTCACACTGTAATGCATCACTGATCACTGATCACAATTCAATAATATAAGATATAACACTGACAGGGGTGGCATGGTGGTTAGCACCGTCACATCACAGAAAGAGGGTTGCAGGTTTGAACCCGCTGGTTGGCTTGGGTCCTTCTGTGTGAAGTTTGCATGTTCTCTGTGTGTTGCCGTGGTTTCTTATGTTTCCCCACAGCCCAAAGACATGCAGGTTAGGTTAATTATTGACTCTAAATTGCCTGTAGGTGTGAATGGGAGCATGAATGGTTGTTCTGTGATTAATTGGTCCAGGGTGTACCCCACCTCTCGCCCGATGTCAGCTGGGATTGGCTCCAGCCCCCCTGACTGTGAACAGGATAAACTGTTACATATAATGGATGGATGGATAGATAACACTGACATGCACCTATTTTGCACCATTATGAGTATTTCCACTTTTGATACCTCTAACCCAATTGTTCTGATAATTGATTTGAAACACAGAACGTGTACAGTAATAGAGTATTTTCACACTGTCACATTGTTTGTTGGGGACTGTCTGACTTGAGGTTTCTTTTCGCATGGGCAACCATGCTAGTTACCCCTCTGGGGATTGATAAAGTTATCTATCCATCTATTTATCTATAGCTACATATATAATTGAAGGGTAAAGACACTTACAGTAAATTGTCTATTTTAACACCATGTGTTTTTGTTACAGGTCCTGGCACCTTTAAGAAACCCATTCTGCCAACTCCTCTGGGCCCTCACCCAAGTAACCATGTGACCCCGACTCCCCCTCCGCCTGCGCTTCCTAGTCTGCCCCCACAACACCCTGGAGCCATGTAACCCACATTCATGCACACACAAACACAGTTACAAATGTATATACAGTAGGTCTTCTGGATAAAGCTTCTCCTGTTAACAAAAGGTAAATCCTGACTGTCCTTTTCAGGATCCAGCAAGATGAGTTCTATGATGATGTTGATGAATTCAAGAGTGCTCCTCCACCTCTACCACCATCTTCAGGTTCAGTAATGTTCACTATTTGATCAAATGTGATGTGTCTTGATATGGCAAGGCGTTTATGTGAGTTTATTTACCACCACAGGAAGACAGAAAAGGACTGTGTGATGCTGAACATAGTACCAATATTTACATATCAGAAGACACACATACATGGAACTATATTAGTCAGTATATCTTGGCTGTGAATAGTCTGTCTTACTGTTACCAACTTTTTACCTACTTTGGGGTGGTTATCTTAGTAATTTGCATATGATATACTATATGGCTAAAACTGTGCAGTTTTTTTGTAGTTTCTATCAATAGTTGTCAAGACAGTTTAGTTCTCATATGAAACTTAAAAACATAAATGTTGTTTTTACATGATTCAGAATGGAGATAAAAAATTTGAGAAACTCTCTGTGACTGTTACTGAAGTAATAAAAATAGTCAGATATGAAGTACAAGTTGGATCATGATGATCGTAGCTATTCCACAAAGGTCAAAATATCTTGTAATGTAGATTTGTTGTTTCTCTTTAGGTCACCCAAGTCAGAGGGCAAAGGTGAGACATGCTGATTTACTAACATAAATACAGATTTGCATGCAGTTACATGTGCAGGAGCAGACACAATAAGATAAGAACATGCACGTGTGCTCATGAAGACACTAGAGGTGTTCAGCACATTTTCTCCCAATTTCTTTTCAATTTTCAAAGTGAACAACTGACTACTGCAGCACTATTAACCTTATTTAAAAAGCGCTTGTATAGACTATTTTTGTACTAAACTGAAAGTGACATCTTGGACTACAACTACAACAGACTGAACTGAAGACAATTGCATCAGTGCTGTACTTCGGGCTGTATGAATAGTGTCGCATTCACTTACTGACGTACGTAGCTTAGAGGAAAGAATGAAAAAACTGCAGGAAAAACCACCTTGCAACTTTGGGCCGGCGAGGCGCCGGCCTCAGCACCAGGAAGTATCGTGTGATATCAGGTCTTGCGATGTAACGAATTACTTCACGGCACTGCACACATACGCCCGTTCAGGAACCGGCTTACAAGGTAGCAATTAGGGTTGAACGATTAATTGCATTTGCAATTATATCGCGATATGTTAAAATGCGATTTCCTAATCGCAAAGGCTGCGATTTGGTCATGTGACTCGCGAGAGCAAATCAGTCTGCACTCTGCAGAGAAAGCATCAACTTAGCACGCTAACGCTACGCCGTACCTTGAGCAGATTTCGGTCATTCAAACAACTTTGAGTTGTAGTTTAAAACTTTTACAGCCATTTTAATAAAATGAAGGGTTTTATTCGGGCTCGAGTCCATACATGCAGTTAATGGATACAGGCACGCAGAACTGAAGGCTCGGTTAGCAACAATTAGCTCTGATTAGCGGTTAGCTCCAGTTAGCTAGCTCCATTATAAATCTATGGAGTGGAGGAGAGGGGTAACAACCAGACTCTGATAAATGACGCTCGGGGAGCTTTCACAGCAGCGTGGCCGCGTTGTTTCAACGGTTTTATTAGTACAGTTAATCCCACGGCAAGAACACCAGCAACATGCTACTACTAACGTAACGATAGCCTCTCTGAGAAAGTGCAACGTTGTGACGCTGTCATGCATACGGGCACGCGAACTTCATGAGGGGAGGGGCTGGAGGCAGCTCCTCTGTGTGCGCTGTAATAAATACACCATTTTAGATATATATTTTTTACTTATTTAACTGTCTAGTTCAAAGACAGTATTTAAAATGTGCAATCAACTAAATAATCCAAATACTACTAAGTGTGGTAAAGCCACATATTTGTTTTTATATTTCTGCAATCGGCACTTGAGTGTGATTTGTTTCTGACTTTCATATGAATGTTTACACCAGGCTTGGTCAGTGCTCAATATACTACTGTGACTGAAGTAGTTCAATAAAAGATGTCATTCATATAAATTCATGCATCACCTAATTTCATCATCACATACAGGCCTGGCCTCCAGGAAAGTTTGTTTAATCTATCTAATCTTGTGTTATTCATACTATACAATGATTTATTGCTTGTCTTTGTTGAATAATACAGAAGACAAAGAGCTTAAAAAACAATCGCATATTGAATCGCAATCGCAATATTTTTGAAAAAAATCGCAATTAGATTATTTTCAAAAATCGTTCAGCCCTAGTAGCAATGGAGTTTTTCACACTATCATCATGGCTGAGCCAGCAAAAAGTGAAAAAGAAGCAGAAAGCTAGGAAAGCATTGTCGGAGGAACAGAGAAAGAGGAAACGGCAGACTGACCGAGCGAGGAGTCAAGACACAAGTAAACATAGGAGCTGCCAAATATCTATTCCGAAGCTGTAGGAGGAGCTCTATAGAGAAACCTGCAAGCAAAAAGCGAGAAATCAGAGAAATCAAAACTGCATAGCGCCCCTTTAAATATGTCTTTAAAAAGGTCTGCAGAGGTGAAAAGGATGAAAAAGTATGTACTGTATGATGTATGAAAATGAACTAATTACTGCTGAACTAATGCTGTTTTTACTCGCGTGTTCTCCGGCCCAGGAGGAAAATGATGACGATGATGATGATGGAGAGATGTACGAGGATCTTGATGAACGATGGTGAGAGAGTGTTCGTCATTAAATCTTTACCTGTTTATCCAACACACTGATTTCAATATTGTAAGTACATGTTTAACAATTTACTGAGCACCCTCACTCAAGTGTTGGTTTTAATCCCAGTTCAGCTGTGTTCTTGTCTAACTTCACTAACACTACTCTCTGGTGGTTGTTTTGCAACACTACAAGAAGTCATTCATTCTCACTCGCATGTACTTTCATTGATGAATTTTAATTTGTGTTTTCTAGTATTGTTTGTGTTTTGCACTTTTGGAAAAGCCCGTCTAGTGATGTGCTGCCAGTGTTGGGAAGGATACTTTCAAAACGTATTCCATTACAGAATACAGAATACATGCCCAAAAATGTAATTTGTAACGTATTCCGTTACGTTACTCAATCTGAGTAATGTATTCTGAATACTTGGATTACTTCCACATTGAATTGCATTTTATAAGTGTAACAATGCGGCCATCACATACAGCTTACTAAACAGGCCTATTCTGGTGTGTTATTCTGTTCCAACTGGCTGAATGTGTACCTGAACAAGCAGATAGATTTTTGTATTTGTAGTCCTGAACTGCATACTACAAAAATCTAACCGCAGTCTAAGCTACCATGACCTAATTTTAGCTAACGTTAGCTAGCATGTCAAACGGGGCTAGACAGTCTTTAAATGGCTCTGGGGCTAGTAAATCAGCACATAGGAGAATGCAAAGTCGCACGTCAACTATAAAATAGGAAGGTGACCAGTAAAACTACAGCAGACGACTACCCTTGGCTAATTAAAAAAAAAAACTTACTTTAAGATGCTAAGTAATTTGGACGCTGAAAGGAGGTTGGTTGCTGGCAAGCAGAGGTTGCATTGCACAGTTATATTTCATTCTCCCTTCTCTTTCTTTAATGTGAAATGCTGTTTGAATTTCCAAGATAGAAACGCATTCCTGCCATGGCTCTGTTGTGTCGGTTCCGGCTCCATCTCTACCTCTATCAGTGATCACGCAAATAGCTCATTTTTTCGTTTTCATATTGGGGCTTCTGGGAAATGCATGGTGTTGCCTTAATTTATTCAGAGAGTGAATAAACTCGTGAAACAGAGAAGTATCATCATGTAATCCATTGATTTCAACAATGTAACTGTATTCTAAATACCAACTATTTAAATTGTAACTGTAACGGAATACAGTTACTCATAATTTGTATTCTGAATACGTAACGCCGGTACATGTATTCCATTACTCCCCAACACTGTGTGCTGCAAGTTAGCATAGGCTAAGATACTATGATAAATTCCATTATAAGAAATGATCCCAATTAAATAGATTAACTGGGTATTTTTAAGATAGTGTACGCTTTTGTATTTTGTCACTCAGCCAATCGGTCATGTTGACATTTAGCTGTCCTCTTTCTTAAAAATATGCTGTGTCATCTTAGGAGCCACATCTTGCAAGTGCATTTGTTTATCAATCTGTCACAATTTATAATTTACTGTCTATTATCAACTCTCTCTCGATCCCAAAAGGGAAGCGATTGAACAAAAACAAGAAAAGAAGAAAGAGAAAGACGAGAAGGAAGAGAAAAAACGACTGGAGGCTGAGAAGAAGGAGCAGAAGGAACGTGAGAAGAAGGAACAAGATGCCAGAAAGAAGTTCAAAGTGAGCAAACAAGACTAAATATGAAGCTAGACCCTTAGAAAGTGACAAATATATTGTTCTGTCAAAAGCATGTCATACTGTGGCCGGTTTGGCTCAGTGGCACATATACTGAGAGGTTTATGCCTCGACGCAGAGGTCCAGGGTTCGAATCTGACCTGTGACGATTTCCTGCATGTCTTCCCCCGCTCTCTCTCTCCTTTCTCACCTAGCTGTTCTATCAATTAAAGGCGGAAACTCCCCAAAATGTCATATAAATAAATGTAACAATCTCTTTTTGTCTATTTGCATATGTGTTTTTGCACGGCTGTGTGTGTTAGTTGGTTGGTCCCCTGGAGGTCGTCCACCAAGGGAAAGCCCGGTTGGATTGCCGAAGCAGTAAGACTGACCTTGCTCTGAAGCAGGGACAAAGCCTGGACATCATCCGTGTCCAGGGCAACCCAGAGGGAAAATGGTTGGGACGTACGCAGGATGGATCCAGTAAGTTCACACATTTATTTACATGTGTTTACATTTTCTTCACTTCTTCATGTTTGCCTTTGCATCATCTTTCACCTGTCTTCTTCTTTTTGGCCATCACATCCTTCCAGTCCCCTCTGCGAATACAGAATAAGACTTTTATTACATCTCTTATTTAAAACAAACAAAACATTTATGACAAAGGAAGCTGTTAACTAACAATGAATTGTGGAGAAGGGGTGGGATTAAATACTTCCTCCACTCATTTTCGAACATAAAAAAAAAATGTATTTATTATTCATGTATGTCTATTCTTTGTAGTTTGTGAAACATTATTTTCTGTATGACCTTTTCTGTTTTCTTTTACATGTTTGAAATAAATTTCAATCAGTCAATCTTGTCCTTATTATCGTTTATTTTTTATATATTCTCATTTTTTATCAAATAGTCTATATTTGAGCTTCAGACATGCAATAAATCACACTCGACATCTTAACTTAGGACAATAAATCAACTCAATATTTCACTTTGCTCTTTGTTTCTAACAGTTGGTTATGTGAAGACCACGTCAGTGGAAATTGACTTTAACACTCTGAAAAGTCATGCTCAGCAGGCGTACGACCCTGACGTATACGATGACATCGACGTGGTGTCTCCTGATAACAGGTACTGAATTATATATTCTAACTCTACATCAGCTAGTTTCACAGATGAGCTGCACTTTTGTAAGAATGGAGACAAGTAAAATCATGGGAGCCACTAGTACTAGATGTGTTTTTTCTCATTATAAACTGCCAATAAGAAAACCTCAGTTATGCAACACATCCATGCAGACAGTTGGAAATATTTAACCATTGTCCTTGAAAAAAAATCAAACATTTCTGTCAGTTTGGTATATCGAATGGCACCCAGTACAACAGTTCTGACATATTCAGGAAGCTTTGTTGTTGCAATGTTAATATGTTGCAATGTTAATATCCTCTCTCTCTCTCTCTCTCTCTCTCTCTCTCTCTCTCTCTCTCTCTCTCTCTCTCTCTCTCTCTCTCTCTCTCTCTCTCCCCAGTGGGATGAAAAGACCAGGAGGTATGAGTAAAACCTCACAATAATATGAAGTGTTTTCATTACACTTAGTTACAATCTTTGCCTTCAGTTAATGTCAATGTTGTTTCACAGAGTTAAACATGTCACTAATTACATCATGTATTTGCTGTTGTCCTGTAGTTGTTCTACCCCCGCTACCAGGAGACGAAGGAGAAATATATGATGATGTTATTGATCCAAACCTGGACGTCAGGTGAGAACTGATTTGTTTAAATGGGTAAATTTACGGTGGCCGACAGGGGCATACGCCCTGCAAATTAAGAAAACACATGCAAATAGACAAAACACAAGCAAATTAAGAAAACAACTTCATTCATTTGACAACACATGTGCAGCATTCAGCAAACGCACTGCAAATACCACAACACAACCAAATACATAAACACACTGCAAATAAAAAACGATGCAAAAAGAAAAGCACGCAAACCCCGAAAAAAGAAGAGATGCAAAAAGAAAAACAACTTCATTAATTTAACAACACATGTGCAGCATTCAGCAAACGCACTGCAAATACAGAGAACACAACCAAATACATAAACGCGCTGCAAATATGAAACTATGCAAAAAGAAAAGCACGCAAACCCAGAAAACAAATGCAACAAAAAAACGCTGCATCCAGATTACACAACGGAAGTTCTCCAGGCCTCTAGAGGGAGCAGCTAGTGGAACAGCTGGATTTTCGACTGTTATTAACCGATATTAAATTCATAGTATTATTATTATTATTATTATTATTAATAATAACATAATATATTATTAATATACAGTCTATGCTCCCGTCTCATGCCCTCCCGGCTGGTGCTGTCCCCGAGCTTCGGCTTTTCAAAATAAAAGCTTGCGTCTGGTCCGCTATGTGTTTGTACTTTGGTGTTTTGGATGTTTGTGAACTCAACAGTACGACAATCATGCTAATAAATATAATAACTTTTTCAGCAGATGTCTTACTTACAACACGTTGGAGTTAGCAAAGCAGTTTTGTGTTTATATGTGCGGGCGGGATTTATTCAGTTTGATAAATCCCACGGTAAATTGGCTAGTTTACTAACAGGGAGGGACTATACATCCTGTCTGTTTTTTGTATTTCAAGAGCGAATTGCTCCACAATATGAATACAGATTGATCACTTATTTTGTTGGTAACCGTTGTTGTATAATCACAATATTACACTTGAGGAGGCCTACACTTCAGTAATTTCAGACCTCGAAATTAAACCCTCTCATGTAATATGGCTTAAACAAATGTCAACGTTAAACGCTGATGCAGTTTTAAATGTTTTATCACCACGAGTTTACAGACGTCTCTGCTGAGTGAGTATCACCTGTGACCTGAGCTGAGACACACCCACCAAACGAGAGAAAACAGATCTCAAACATAGACTTCATATTTACACCGTCTCTCTCTCTCTCTCTCTCTCTCTCTCTCTCTCTCTCTCTCTCTCTCTCTCTCTCTCTCTCTCTCTCCCCGTGGGGTCGAAAATCCAGCTGTTCCACTAGCTGCTCCCTCTAGAGGCCTGGAGAACTTCCGTTGTGTAATCTGGATGCAGCGTTTTTTTGTTGCATTTGTTTTCTGGGTTTGTGTGCTTTTCTTTTTGCATCGTTTTTTATTTGCAGTGCGTTTATGTATTTGGTTGTGTTGTGTGTATTTGCAGCGCGTTTGCTGAATGCTGCACATGTGTTGTCAAATTAATGAAGTTGTTTTCTTAATTTGCTTGTGTTTTGTCTATTTGCGTGTGTTTTCTTAAGCTGCAGGGCGTTTGCCCCTGTCGGCCACCGTATAAATTGAATATGAGTACAATATGCTTGTGATGGATACACAGGAAAGTTACCAAAAAAAAAGTAAACAGAAAAAGAAATGCAGGTTTTTTTCATCCTTGGTTGGCTCTCTAGTCCAGACTCCAGGTCTTGTTCTACGAAGCCTCGTGGCTTCCTGTGGATGTTTGACCGGAACAGACGTCTTGCCAGCACTAAAGAGTAAAATACACTCAGTAGTAAGACTGACCAATCACAGATCTACTGTCCACTCCCTAATCTTTCAGCCGTCACTCCTCCCTTTCAACATTTAAACAATTCCTCTCAGATGAATTTGCTTTTTGATGTTGATTTTCTCCCCAGATCAGATCAAAACCTTCACCTCTTACTGAATAACACCGAAGGATGCTAATTAGCAAACTGAAATCAAAGTGTTGTTTCTATGATTACAATCAGTGCAGCTGATCTGTGACTTTCCTAATCTTCTTGAGACATTTGCATGACTGTAATTGATGTATGACTGTTGACTTAATCAAAAAATCAGGGCACCATCTGCTGCTAACACCCTCAAGTATACTAACTAAAATATTGTGTTGCAATTCATGAATATCATTTCTCATTTGGGCTGCTTTGAATCAACCTTGAATTTTTTATATTGTCATGATATAAATTATGTAACATTTTGATTTTTCTTCTGTTGTACCAGAGTGCCTCCACCCAGCCAGTTTACTGCAGAGGGGAATTCAGGTATCACTCACTGTAATATGCTACCATGTTTTGAGTGAGAAAAAAAAAGTATAATATATATATATCCTTTTCTCTAATAAAAGCAAGTAGGAAGACAAACTCTAAATGAATGCAGAAGTTTTAGCCTTATGCAACTGGCCTTTGGTCATTTGTTTACCCAAAACAGTCCTTGGTCCTTAGTTGGCATTGTTAAAGCGAGACTACAGTATGTCACTATTGAAAGAAGACCTAAAACATTTTCCCTTTTACAAATAAGAAGTTGAATTCATAAGCAATAAAATACACTCTCGCTCCATACAATACACATAATGGTGTTGCTATTTTGGTCTGTCATGACCAGTAGCTCATAGTGGCTAATGTATTAGACTTTAGACAGACATTGTTGAACAATTGCCATTACTGAGTCACTCTGTATGACTCTTCTCTGTTTCTGTCATGCTACATTTAAGCTTTTACAATTATACTGTCATTGTAGATTGTAGGCACAATGGCTGGTGTTCAGCTAAAGTTACATATTCTCACTTTAAATAATTACACTTTGCATTTGATCTCATAAGTGAAGTTTGTACTTTGGACTCAATTCATGCTTTTATGTCATGGCTTTTATGGCATTATGGCTTTTAAACCTCACTAGCCAAAATGCAAACACACACCTTCTCTTTACATCCTTTATAGCTGACTATCGATTGTTTTATGTAGTCTGATTAAAATGTGTCCCCTCTTAATGGTAGGTGTCTTAAAGTAAAAAACATGTACATCACTGACTTCTTCTTCCACATGTTATCACAGATCAGCCAGGAGCAGCGATTGATGAGGAGCTATACGACGATATTGACTCTCAAAATGTGCCTCCCCTTCCTCCCATCAGCAGGTACATTTGCATCAATCTTAAAACAAAATAACCTTACAATAACGTCCATTCAGATCCACGTGTTCAAGTGTATTTTCAAAAATGTCAGACTCAGAAGACATATTGTGGTTGACAAAAAAAAAAAAAAAAAAAAAGTGACCAAAGAATCATTTGTTTTTGCTCTCCAGCCTTCCACCCCTGAAAGGCAAAAGCAAGACTGAAGAGATGGACCCAAAGAAGCAGAAAAAGTTTGAGAAAGAGGAGAAGGACTTCAGGAAAAAGTTTAAAGTTTGTCGCTCCTTAATGTCTTTAAGCATGTCTTTATCAGTTACCAGGATCCCTGCTGAAAAACTTAGAACAGCTCTATAGTGCATATATAGTACAGTTAGTATTTTTCGAATTTAAAAGCTACTGCTTTAAAAGCTAATACTTCAACAACAATTTGAATATAAATTCATTAGGATATTAAGTATAATCATCGTAGTGAATATATGGTCAAACTTCTTTAAATAACTTTTTTTCATACATTAAAAACTAACAAGCCATCATCAACAGGGCTGATTATAAGACATAGGTGCAGCACCTGAGCCATTTTGGGCAGCACCTAAGTCGAATGAATGTAAAATCAATGTGAGCATCAAAACTAACAAAATTATACTAAGATCTAATGGTTGTAGTTGGTCCCCATTGGACTTATTTAGCAAGTTTTGTCTTTAAACTTTTGAGCGTTATTTATTTATTGTCTGCTCTAGCGTTTCCAACGTTTTTAGACACACATATGGTGATAATAATGGTCCAAAACGATGTCAAATTATTGAAAAACATTCTTGAGGGATTTACCCCTAAACCCCTTCGCCAATATGCGCACCCAAGTCTTTCACCAACCAAGGGAAATCTCTGATCAAGAATGTAAAAATAAAATGTATACACAGTCACAATATTGATGATGTAATTCTCTTTCAGTATGAGGGTGGGATAAAGGTGCTGTACCAGGTGACCATCACCCCGACCCTTACTAACAAGAAGTGGGGTGTGAAGGAGCTTCCAGTCAAAGCAGGAGAGACACTGGACGTCATTGTTAAAGCCGTGGATAATAAACTCATCTGTCGGAACGAGGAGGGCAAGTGTGAGTATCTGCTGCTTGTTATGGTTTGTGTTTGCAAAGACATTGAATCAATACATGTGATCAAGGTTTCTACACTACAGCTTTTTCATTCTTTGCACCACAAAAGTGGACCATCCCAAATCTAAAATCTGCCTGTGTGTATTTTACAGTTGGTTATGTTTCGACCAGCCACATTGTAACGGAGTGAGTACCACAAACATGTACATGTACACACACACACACACACACACACACACACACACACCACACACACCTCATGCTTTATGTCTGTCTCCTAAACACACACACACACACACACACACACACCTCTTGCTTTCTGTCTGTCTCCTAAACACACACACACACACACACACACACACACACACACACACACACACACACACACACACACCAACACCAAACTGATCGTTTCGTTTTTTGTGTTTACAGCGATGGTGATATCTACGATGATATTGGAGATGGTATGTTTTCAGTGAATCTTTTAATCAGTTCATACAAATATATAATTTGTAAATATCCACACAGTGGACATAAATCACCATTTCTTTCAATGTTTTTTTAATCAATGTTATATTTTCTTTTCAGATTGCGTCTATGACAACGATTAGAAACATCCTGCACTAGGTGTATTGTTTTACACTGATATTGTTCATGTTATTTATTATGTGTATTGATAATATACATCTGGAGCTGCTTTTGGTTAGCCTGATAATCAGACCAAATTATCATCTTTCCCTTCATTATTTATCAATCAACATTTGAATCTGGAATCAGGCTAGCTTTAATTACTTTGAACAATGTGATCCTTTCAAAATTGTATTTCTTCAAACAACAAAACAATCTGATGGGGTTATGTTACTTGCAGCATTTTAACAAAGTGGGAAACATTTGTTAGAACAACAGTATTTGCAAATCTCCACAGCACTGTATTTACATGTTTGCTTCTACTGTGTTTTGCATTTCATAGGAATAGCTACATGTTGTTCATTACTTGCTATTTTGACTTTTAATTAATGTCCATGATATGATACTGTATGTACATTGCATTGCTATCTGTAAACTAACTCTGGTGTCTTTGCCCCAAGTTTCAACATGTAAACGAAACAACTGTTTCAGTGCCAAACTTCCTCAATAATACTGTACATACAATTATGAAATGCAATTTTAGAGAAAGAAACTGTTTGATTTTCTCTACACATCTTAGTTTGTAAAAGCATAATGGTATAGAGAGAGTGCTCCTGTTCTATGAGTATATCTCACAGTAACAATTACCATACACAGTTGTGTGATGTTTTTAAACTTGGGTAACTTGTGTGCTGGTGTATGAGATGTGTGAGGATGAAGGAAGACCATTTTAACTGTCAAAAGTCAAAAAAAATCAGCAGCAAAGAATTTGCAACTCCTCAATCATGACCTTCTCTGTGCAGTTTCTGTGCAAGAAGGGATATCAGCAGCATCTAGTGGCAGCCATCAGGAACTACAACAATAGAAAACTTCACACTTCAAGTAGTTTAATTTTTGCTGTCAATTAGGTTATTGATACAGTACTATAGAGATAGAGATAAAGACTTAAGAACAATAAATGGTATACCTACCCAAACTTAATAAGTTTCAACTTACATGAAGAGCTTAAACGATTAGTTGATTACTTAATTGCTCGATCAACAGAAAATAAATCAGCAACAATAATAATGATCAAATTATCGGTTCAGTCACTTTTCAAGCAAAAGTACAAAAAATATTATGTGAGTTTTTTTTCCTGCTTTTCCATGTTTTCATATCATTGCAAACTGAATCGGTTTTGGACTATTGGACGGATAAAACAAGAAATTTGAATAAACTGCGATGGATATTTTTTGTAAAAATGTCTTGATTAATCGAGAAAATAATCAGCAGAACATTAATTTTAAAATAATATTTGGTTGGATGTTTAGTTGTTTCCACAGCTTTACCAAAATGAGGTGGTGCCACAGTTGAGGTGGAAGGCCCTTGACTGGCAAAACATAATTAAGACCACATCAGTGACATAGGCTACTGTAAACATCACATGAATCACTAGGCTAAATGATTCATAGGCCCTAAAACATGCACAGGATTGTTTCCACTGTTTTCTAGCAGTACACCTGTAAGAACTGTATAAAAGTATCTCATAACTAATTAATGAGATGCTGCCAAGTATGAACAGGAATTTTGTATGGACTATCTTGCATTTGCAATATTGCCCATATCTGAGCAACACATGTATAACTGGCCAGAATCTTTTATCTGGCAAAACTAAATTAGTTTTTATCACTTTAAATTAATATGATAAATGTTCATGTTTGAGTAAATATGTATTTATTTAGCTAATTGTGCATTTCTTTGCTAACTTTGTTTAGGCATCATTACCTTATGAAGCGGGTGAGTCCATTCTGAAACTGTCTTGTCTGTTGCTTTAGTCCATTGTTTGGATTTAAAAAAAAAAAGAAGAAGAAGCAATGACAATAATATATATTTCGTAAAAATTACGTTTGGCTAATATGCACCTCCGGTGGTTTTAACTGAAATCCATGATTAACTAAGTAAAGAAAAGAAGAAAAGAATAAAGACTTCCGCCCGGCCCCCGGACGTCACTTCCTCGCTTCACCATGGTACCTCCAGTCGCAGTGTCGCCGCTCATCAAGGTAACGTTAATATTAATAACACACATTATTTGACCTGAATATTGCCATGATGTATTACATTTAAAGTGAAAACATTCATTTGAAACGGAAGCTTTCATTTTTAGATGTGCAGCTATCGGTGGACTGGCCGTTAATGTCAGTTGCTATAGTAGCATGTTAGCTAATGTTTGCTAGCGATGACATTGACAGGCTGTTCAGGTGAACATTCAACAGCAGCTGTAACTTACAATCTGGAGCTTCTGCGTCAGTCTAATGCAAAGTTCGTGATTATCATTAACGTGACTAGCTAGTTGTAGAGGTAACTCACGTTGGGAAGGGTCATAGAATAAGTAGCTAGCTAAACTTCACCCCCATCACGTTAACTTTGCGTTATTTTTGTTAAACGGTGACCACACTCTCTGGGTAACGTTATTGGTAAAGACAGAACCGTAACAAAAAGTCAGAAAGGTGGTTATCTCTCAGCTAATACTGTTTAAAAGTGAGTCACATGAGATGCAATGGAGTTCTTAAATATTGTTAAAGAAATTAACTATCTAAAGCTGTTTTGCTGACATGTCTTACTTAGTTAGGTTAGCTGGTTAGTAAAAGTTGCTTCACTAGTTAACACGTTTGAATCACTTATTTCAGACGGCCAGGTGGTCTGCTCTGCTGCTAGGCGTGTTCTATGGCAAACAGAGGTTCGGTAAGTTCATGTCGGCGCATGCGCCAGTCGTGTTTGTCAATGTCCAAACTCCAAGGGCAACAGTCAGACAGAAGGGAGGGACTAGTAAAGTTCCTTTCATATACATGTTTTTAATAGTCTTATTTAGGTTTATAGGTGAACTATCAAAAAATCTTATCCAAAGAAATACATTAACATACATACATTAAACAGTCCTTGTATAACTAGTAAAAATAATAAGAAAATCCATCTGTCTGACATAGGCCTGCTTTGATCTTTTAAAGTATATAAAGTATGAAGCTTCTATAATTATACTGTAACTGTACTTCTTTCTACCTTTAACGTGTGCTCATGATGCTGGACTCCTCTGTCATTAGGATATTTTGCACACTGCGTAAAGCTACAATAAATGTTCCAGGTTTGTTTTGAAATAATGATTGGTTGTGTTGTTTTTCTTGTTCAGATTACCTAAAGCCCATTGCTGAGGAGGAGAAGAGGGTTGAGGAAGTGGAGAAGAAGGCCAGAGAGGAGCAGGAGCGCATCTACAAACAACTGTCTGAAGGTAAAACAGGACCACACTCTTGGTTCCTTCTGTTTAACTGTCTGTCACACAAACATTACTTTTATTGTTGTTTATTCAAATGAGGCATCCCACATTTCAACATTATATCCACAACATGTTCTATTAACATGTTTTCCCCTTTTCTCTCTCCTTTCTGCAGCCAATTCTGACACCATCCTCAAATGAACGGTCTCTGGACCTGTTAAGTTATGTTCCAAACTCAATAAAAACAAAACATATTTTTCATGTAATAATCAGTTATTTGTGTTTTTTTGTGGGGGTTTATCTTCATACTAAAATAGCAAATCAAACTAGTTAATATAATTTAATTAAGAAGGTCTTCTTTAAAACAATGTGTGTGTGTGTGTGTGTGTGTGTGTGTGTGTGTGTGTGTGTGTGTGTGTGTGTGTGTGTGTGTGTGTGTGTGTGTGTGTGTGTGTGTGTGTGTGTGTGTGTGTGTCCTCCAGTAGGAGATTAGCCTGGGGAAAGAGCATGCATGGTTGTAATCCTGGACTAGTTAAGCAGCAATCCCAGGATTGAGGTCAGGGACCAGTAGTAGAAAGTGCAGTGTGGACAGACGTGTTTCCTCAATACTCTTGTGTGTTGTGTAATATTGTAACCTTCGTTATGTACTCTACATTACCTCATAGCATTATATAGTACATGCTATTGCATTATAATTGTGATGGCCAAGTGGCTGCAAATTAGGTTTTTAAAACATTCCATGTTGCTACATGTAACTCAAACAAAATTAAATTAGTTTTTAATAAATCAAACTAGTTTCCTGTGGTGAGTGTGCTTAGTCAGTGAATAGAGTTAAACAGTAAGTCATTTTAGTTTGTAAGCAAGTTTCAGTAAGGCAGGCAATTAATTCACTCAGTTACCTCATAAAAATACATTTGCTTTATTTGGATCATCATTGTACACATGGAACAAATGAGGCAAGCTTTAAAATACTGACCATGAAGTAAAGTGAAGTCTATTTATTTAAAAATCGTTAGGCAATTATTGCCTAATATTACATGGTTATCTCTGATACATCCACTTCTTTCCATATGTGGAATACTTGTAAATGAATAAATGGAGGCAAGCATGATAAAAAACAAATTTCAATCATTTAAGGGGATAAGAAATTAATTGATGACTCATTTGCCAGTGCTTACAAATCACACTACAGAAAATAAGCATCTATGTTTCAACTAGAAAAATATATTTTTTATATTTACAGGGACGAAGGAAGTATGTACGAGTCATTACAAGAAGCTGTTCTTTTGTCTCAAACAGCTCTGTCTGCAGAATTTGTTGCTGATGCCTGATAGACTAGTGGTTTACACGGTTGCCTCACAATAGTCCTGAATCACCAGATCATTGACCTGATCTTTTTTGTGTGGAGTTTGCATGTTCTCCATGTGTGTGTTCCTGTTTCCTCTCACATCAAAACACATAATTGTCAGCTATTATAAATACTATCATTGCTTTCGAACAAGACACAGGCCTCAGAACTGAAAAGTAAAGTTAATCTGATCTGGAACCAACTAATTTCCAGAGTTTTAAAATGCTCTTATTTAATAAGACATCTTTAATTGTATATTCATAAAACATAACATTCTCAGCTACTCAGATGTACATATGTACAGTATGAAGGCATCATGAGTAAGCAACTACAGGCTTGTCTGCGGACAGTAAAGCTACATTTCTAAGCCATCGCCTTAAATATTCATACTTTTTCACAAATATGCATTTTTTACTGTAGCAGTCTCGAGCTTGCCATCTACCTTTGGCTCTTTAATCAAGGTAAACAAACTCTCATTTGTAAATGGTAAGTGACTGGAAGGAGTGAACATAAAATGATCAATTTGAAATATATGTACAGTAGTTCAATTACTGTATAGTTCTATCTACTGATTTTCTAGATTTACATTCTGAAGCCCTAAATGAATATTACATTAATGTACAATATGCAGTATGTTTGAAAACAGAGCTCCAAACATGATATCCAATCTACGGTGACCTGGGCTTTGCAGCAAAGAATTATTACATCCTGTACATAGATATCACTTCACTACACATATGTATGTACAAGTTGTATCCTCTCATTTTTGCTGTGTTTCATAACTACATTAAAGAAACAGTCAAAATAAATGTATGTTTGTCCAACAAGCATGCACGTCTGTTTTTGTTGTTCCTCAGAGATATTTTTTGTCAAGATGTGGGAGTGTCCTGAATTCATATTTTGGCTCACCTGGATGAAACATTGCTCTTCCTTGTTTAGGTTTTTCATTTCTGATTGGAACCAGTTATTTTGAAGAAATACTACGGCACTGTGCATTTACTCACACTTCTGTCTTCCTGACTTTATTTCATTTTCTTCCTTGCCGGTGAGACGGACTGGCTGGCTTTGGTGCTCAGGTAATTCTAAAGTTGTCTGCACTTCCACAGCTTTTTGACCTTTTAGCACACAGAGCAGGTCTTGGAGCCTTCACCAGTGTTGTTTGAAGGAGCTGGTAAGACAAAGACATCAAAGAAAAGAGTCAATATATTTGTGGATCTTTAATATTCTGTATAGTAATTAGGCTTGTTTTTGTGTTTTGGCTAACCCAATAACTTTTTAGGTTCAGTGTTCCTGGTACTCCACATAGAATCACACTTAAAAAAAAGGCCATCAGCTGGTACAACATGGCATGCAATAACACGTGAAATAACTAAGATTGAGCAAACACCATAGCAGCAGTTCGAATACATTTCACAGTTGTGCGATAAGTCAAAAGAATCACTGCACCTTTACTGGCTTTGGCTGCCTCTTTAGCAGCCTTCTCCTCCTCTAGGGCTTTGAGTGTAGCTTCATACTCTTCTTTTTTAGCATTCCACTCCCTCCTGTTATTTAGGATGCCGTCCAGCATGGGCTGGATTTGTGGGTGGAAGCGAGAAAACTCCTGAGAGGAAAGCGAGTCAAAGAATAGGATAAAAGATCAGGTTAGTGGTTTGTTCAGACTTGTTGATGCTCCAATGAAAAAAAAAAGTCAGCAGATAGCTTTTATTTTGTCAGACCTGCAGAAAACCTCCAATTATATACACATCTATATAAATGATTTGCTTTAGGTAAACTGAAAAAGACCATGTACTGTGTAATTCATCTGTCAAAATGCAACATTAAACATTACCTTGTAGACAAACGTGCAGACGAAGTCAATGAAACCACACTGTAGCTTTGGAAGTTCTGGTGCATGGTTCCTGTCCATCATGGGCTGGTGGGCAGGCAGAAAGGGTTTGAGGCACTCAAAAACATCATGTCGACATCCCGGAAATCAATACTAACAGCAACAGGGAGTAGTTTCTTGTTACTAAACACCTGCCTAACATCAACCATTTTCTTCTGGTTTCTGACAAGTTTACATTTTCTTCATGTTTTTAACATTGCTGTGTTAGGAAGCCTAATGAGCACAATGTCGAAAATGATGGAGTCACTTCAATCAGGGCTCAATCAACACATGATATCTGTGAAGCTGTAGGTTGGTTAAAGATTTTATAATATATTGGGTTCTGTATTTACTGACCCACAACAGATGTATCAGTGGCACACTCCTTGCTGCTGCATATGTCACCACTAGATAGTCCAAAGTTACTAGTTAACAGCAACACAACAAGCAAATATACTACAAAACATATATTTCATATGATAGGAAATTAATCAGCATTTACTTTAATAATTTATTTCCTCATTTTAGTATTTTTTTAAAGCAAAAATAGCCAAAATGATCAGGTTCCAGCTTTTCCAGTGTGTCCAAACTGTTTCCGTTTTATATAATTTTATAAGAAATATTTTTGAGTTTTGAACTGTTTGTCCCATAGAAGTAGACATTGTGATGGATAGTGTTTACTATTTACTGACATTTCATACACTAAACAATTCATCAAGAAAATAATTGGCAGACCACACCAAAGATTACATTTACTCATACTATTACAGTATGTGCTTATATGTGCTGTACATATCCACACGGATAAAAATAAACAGATATTCACTATAACATTTGAAAACTCACAATAGGTTGTTGCTCCAGAACTGTCCTCTCTAGGTCACCCTGCTCCCAAAACTCTGCTGCTACAGACAAGGCAACCTGAAAGATACACACAGATACACACTCATCTGTTAAAAAAGCAGATCACAAACACTTATTATAATGAACATATATTAGATTTGTGTGCGTCTCACCTTGCTCTGCACCTCCCAAGGCTTGGTGATAGCTGACAAGTCGCATGCGGTCATCATCATGGCCCTGCAATAGAAAAGATTTACAGTAGAGAATCAGAGAAAGAACAACAACAACAAAGAACTACGTACATGCTTGTTGTACTCACATGACGATTTCTTTTCTGGTTGTTTCTAGAGACATGAAGTCCACCCACTTCTTTTCATCCTCATATGTGTGTGAAAGGTCCACGATCTTCTGGAACATGGTTCTTTTCCTATCAGGGTACGAGGAGAGGAGCTAATTAACTATTTATGAGTTTGTATTTTTACAGTGTAAAGTTTCAGAGAACAAGCAAAACAAGGGAATAAACAAGTAGAGTGAGAGATTGTGCTGACTTGAAATAAAGAGCCAAGTCAGTGGCGATGATGGCGATGTCCATGAGATGAATCACATGTTCTACCTGTCGCCTGTTAAGGTTCTGGTAGATATTCAGTGACTGCAGATGAAATGAGAGAGATGGGCAGTTAGTGACTGCTGCAATATCTTCCTCGTCACATCCTCCACAGTATAAGTAAGGTGAAGTTATTCTCTAGTTCATTTCTTCTTTCTCACCTCGTCAGCTAAGAGGAACTTCCCAAACTCTAGATGGTGTCGTTCCAAGATGGATGAGCCATGTAGCTTGGCCAGCGGGTTGCCAGATCTGTCGGCATGAATACAAATTCCTTAGATATGACATAACAGAATTAAAGACGATACCAACAACTGTCACTATTAGTTTCAAGTATAAGGCTTCAGTATTGGCATATGGCAGACTTTATGGGTTGTTTAAAGGATTATACCAAAGTGACGGCATGTATTGGCCCAATTCCTACAAATTGTCAAAACATAGTCATCCCATCATTTATTACTATATCCCATCACAATATATTAAACTTTGAAAGACTTGAAACTTGCTTGAAATAGAATGGCTTAAGATGCATTAAAAAGCTTTGAAAAGATATTGAAAAATTACTAACTAATGACTAACATTCATATAGAAAGTGATTTCTTTCCGAGCTACACGTTAGGACATGAATGCATCATTAGTATAGACTAATATAGACTATTTATGTATGTATATACACATAACTGCATCTTCATTGTAAATATAATAGTTTTCTTAGTTTATTACACTTTGTTTTATTTTATTTTAATTCTATTCTAATTTAGACTATTTTACATGTTTATACATGTTCTGTGTGTGTTGAGTGGAGGGGGACTACAGCTGCATTTCATTGTGCAATCCTATATTGTATAATGACAATAGAGCTGGACCTTGAACCATATACATTTAGATAGAAGGTGGTATGTGTGCACCTACAGCATACAATGATTATTTAGCAGTAGTATGGCACTAAGACACAGCAGTGTTATGATTGTGCCTCTCTGTAGCCGGCTGGTTTTCTGTATACCATGCTATGGATATAGTTTTGCAAAGTGTAGGTGGGGTTATTTTTTCTATAGTTTCCAACAGCACTTACTTGACTTGGTACAAGTTGTTGGTCCCTCTGTGATCAATATCATGCAGGAAGCCTGCAGTTATCATGGCCATTACCTCCAAGTCTGTGTAGTACCGCTTCAGCATTCCCGTCTGAGACACAAACAAAGTGGTCAAACAAAGAACATTTTGCAGAACAAACATAATGGTGCTTACAAAAATCAAAATAGTTTCTATTGTAAGTAGAGTAAAAATGAATAGCACCGTTAAGAGTGTGAACATGGTCTGTCCCACGTTAAAGCCGTGACGCCAGTTGTGGTAGGTGATCTTTCTGTAGCCTTTATGGACCGAGTACATGAAACGAACCAGCACCTGAGAGGAGAGAATTGCTTAATCACAAAGACTAATCACAAAGTGCTTTATAAAAAAAGAATGTATAATAATGTTGTATGAGTGTGTAGATCACCTCTTGAGGGATCTGGAACTTCTTGACCACCCCAACCTCATAGTACATCTGGATGCCGCACTTCACCAGTTCCATCTCTGTGCAGTTAAAATCCGAAAAGTGGAACTCGTAGATTTCAAACTTCTTAATAAGTGGAGGTAGGTCTTTTTTCTAAGAAGAAACAAGAGAGAAAGCAGAGTAAGATAAAAAAAAGAGTATACAGCCCATTCATGTCAGTGGAAGTTCTGCTTGAATATAGGAAAGAAAAACTGAGAAATTATGTTCTCGTAACTGAAGTGTAACACTCCCAAATATTGGAATTACTCAGGTCTTCCTCCTCTTTTAAAGAGTTGGTGTTACCTACTGTAGGGGACAAATTAAATGTGTGGACAATAAATTATAGATGATTTTCAGTGTTACCAAGATAGCTAGGAGCTCCTCCTCTTCACACTCATTGGGTTCAAGGTCATAGATGTCTCTGGTGTTCTGAGAGAGATGAGAAAAACACTCAGATTGTAAGTATGGACTGACTAAATAGCGAGCACAAGCAAGTACTGAGGTAGTTATAGGTAGTCATACTGAAAACAAAGTGTGTAACATGAATGCTGATCCATTTCTGTTGCCTAGTCACTAGTTTGAATTTGAAATAACTTCTTTCGAACAAGTGCTGTGATGACAAATCGTAGAAAAGCTTGAATGTGCTAGTGCACACTGGGATTTTTGATAAATCTAAACCTTCTCTGAATGTCCAATATTTCAAATGAATTAACAGTGAAAACAAAATGATAAGTACTGACCAGGATATTCTGAATCTCATCCTCCCGACATTTGACATGGTAGAGCACCATGTCCTGAGCGATGTCTTTACGATTCTCCAGCTTGTTCATCTTGTCGTAAGTGTCAGTGTTCAAAGCTGACCAGCCCAGGAACTGGGTCAAAGCCTGAGAAACAGGGATCAGGATCAATACAATATGTAGTAGTAATGTAGTAATGAGAGGAGGATTCACAGACAAAGTCCAAATTAAAAAAGCTTGGTAGACTTTTCTTAACCACATCATACCAAGATGAACTAAATCAAAGTTTCTGATTTAAAAACAAAAGCATTTCATTATGTGACGTAGTTCAGTGGTTATATACCTCCATGAGCTGCTCATCCTGATCATCAAAAGGCTTTCCATCTTTTCGGTTGTAAAAAGTGGCCACACCAACTATCTCTTCTTTTTTGTTGACGATTGGCAGAGAGAGAACATTTTTTATGGTCCATCCACTGCTGTCGAGTGGCTCTGTCTAAAACATTGAAACAACAAGCAAAATCATTTGATTCATCTCTGAATATACCTGGACTAACTTAGCTCTGGGGAGCTTATTCCCCGGAGTCCTTATGTTTTTTCGCCCCGCAGTTTTCCTTGGATTAGGGTGGCACCTAAATCATGGCAGCTGTCGCCGTGGTCCTGCTCCACGCCCTGCTATGCCCTGCTACACCCTGCAGTGCCCTGCTAAGCCCTGCAGTGCCCTGCTACACCATGAACTACTACAACTACTATTTCTAGTCATAGTTCCATTATCTTTATTGTGACTATAATTGCCACTGTTCCTCAGACCCCCAACCGGCACCATCAGACACCGCCTACCAAGAGCCTGGGTCTGTCCGAGGTTTCTCCCTAAAAGGAAGTTTTACTCACCACTCAAGGTTTCTGCCTAAAAGGGAGTTTTTTCTCGCCACTGTCACACTAAATGCTGGCTCTTGGGGGAATTACTGAATTGTTGGGTCTTTGTAAATTATAGAGTGTGGTCTAGACCTACTCTATCTGTAAAGTGTCTTGAGATAACTCTTGTTATGATTTGATACTATAAATAAAATTGAATTGAATTTTACCTTTCAGCTGAGTTTAGCCGTCGCTTACCTGGAACTGGAACGTCTCGTCAGCAGCTGCATTCATAATGTTACAAATCTGAGAAGCAGAGATAAAAACAGACTGATCAAGGTGGAAGATGTGCAAATACATTTATTTGGTTTCTAACGCATTCAACAGCTTATAGTAATGTAACGGGAAAATAACTCACAAAACCGCTCTCAGCAACATAAGTAGGAAGGCCGCTACTCAAGGCCCAATGATCTGGAGTCGGATTGCTGTGTGACAGAAGGGCAGGACGACAAGTTAGCAGACATGAGCACAGATTGTGTCCAAACTGTGCTCTGCTCTCTGATGTGCTATTAATGTTTTTAAATTGAGTAACATGGTGCATAAATATACCCATTTTACTTCTCTTCGCTTGAGCCCTGTTCCTCCAAATTACTTATTTACTTACTTATTTAACTATTTTAACTATGGGTGATGTTTTGGTATTTGGTTGTCATATTAATCCATGACCCCATTTTGAATAAATATTTAGACTAAAGCAAACTGTCAAATGAAAAATAAATGTACTTACGGTATTACTTTGATGTCTTCTTTTCCGTGTAGTATATAGTCAATCACTTTGTAGAAAATTATCTCCTGGAGGAAAAATAAAACACAGAGATTCGGTTTAAAACTGTTAAAACAGGAAAAAAAGACCAAGCAGAGTGTTGATAATAATGTTAGATACATTAAATAAAAGAATGTACCCTGCCATCAGGAGTGACAGGACCAGAGTAAGGTGCCTGATCTCCCATCAACACTGGCCAAATATCAAAGAACTCCTGGAGGAAGATGGACACAACAATTCAGAGAAAAAAAGCAGCACTTCATGGTAACAAATGCATGGCCACAACACAATGGGATATTACGGGCAAAGACACAGAAAGACATGGTACCTTCTCCTTTGTCATGTCTAGTAAACCGACAGAGTAGCGGTCACAGTTGAGGTAGGCTCGGACTGTGTACAAGGCTTTGTGAAACTGTCGCTCAATGTCTGTCAGCTCTTCAAACACCTTGTTGGCAGACCACAGCAGCAGCTAGGAAACACAACACACATGCAGCAGTCAGTTCATGCAGTGTACATGCAGTCATTCTGTATTTGAATAGAGTGTAAAGCCAAACTCTTGAGAGTGACTTCTATCAGAATATGTGCAGGTCCTTCACCTGTCCTTTACGGGTCTCACAGTTGTGGAGGTAACTCAGGTGGTAGATCTTCAAATTCAAAGTGGCAATTTTCAGATACTTTAAAAAAAGCTAAACGGACAAACAAGTGAAAAGACATATAAGAAAAATATATGATACAGTGTCTGGACAACATTTCTGATTAGGTAACATACAAGATACATTATGACAGAATACAACATGTGGGGATGTGTGAGGATGTAGGATACAGCATAATCTGATTCACTGCAAAAAGATAGGCTTTACAGTACATAAAGTCAGGTGCTTTTTAAAAACACAATACGCCCTTAAAGTGTCCCATCAATCTGGATCACTCAAGCTTTTTGCTCATTGCAGAAAATAATGAGCAAGTAAGTAAATGTAGGTAAAGCATTTACATCACAGTGTGGACTTCAGAATCATAATTCAGCATTATGACAAAACTGAGGCACATGAAATGTGTGAACTGTGATTTACAGTTGTTATTTGACAAATCTTCAACAAACCACGGAGCTTTGTCGTCATTTTGTCTCCACTACGCTTTTTCTTTTGTCTTTTCTTTTTTTCTTCCATTATGTGTTTATATTAGACTTACATCACAAGACTATCTAAAAACAGACAAACATGCATTTTTCATGTTTATTAAAAGGCCATCATGCCAGACATGTTTGAATATATTTAATGGGTTAATTTAAAAGGTGATGAGGATATTCAGGCAGATAACAACCCTGGCAAATACAACAACAATGTAAAAATCCATCTTTATACAATCTTTATGAACATTTCCTACTCAAGTGTATATACATATCTGGATTTCTGCATCATCATTCAGATAATATATGCTACTGAACTTTTATTTATTTACTTTTGCTAATTATATCATACCCTGTCATATAGTTACATGCTGTTAATACAGGCATTAACCTGCTGTAGATCTATAACTGACTTGACCACCTTGATCTTATTTCCATTTTGAAGCTTAGTTGGCTCCTAATTGGGATTAATGATGTATAATGAACACATACTGGTCCCATTCGTAAAGACCTTAATGATCTACCAGTCAGCCCAGAGGGAATTCCCTCCCAACTGTAATGATACACTGATGGCAGTTGTCTTTGAGAGTTATCAACTAAGTTTGAGATAGTCTAAAAGGTTAAAGAAGAGCCACAATCAAAATCTGGCAGAAACAGATTTGGTACAAGAGTTTTTGTTGAAGAAACTGTGATTTGGCAAGGCCGCTGACTTTATATGTGCTTAGCTATGTGTGTGTGTGTGTGTGTGTGTGTGATTTGTGTATGAGTGTGGTTGGGACTCACATCTTCATCCTCAGTAGTGAAATGTGGTCCTGTGGTCTTGTTTAGAGCCATGATCACAGCCACCATGTCTTTGCCGTTGAGGATGGGCATAGCCAAAATGTTCCGGGTCTTGTATCCTGTGAGATCGTCGACAAATGAGCTGAAGTGCTGGCTCTAAGAGACAGAAAATACACATTTTGAGTATGTATAAAGTATTCTTGCAGGACTTTCATTACCTGCTTTCATTACTATTACTACGTAGTGCATACATTAAAAAAAAAATATTTGAAGAAGAAATGTGGTCCAAAATTGCAGTTATTGCTCGTATGCAGTTAAGTTCTCTAACTTGATATAATAGTCATACTTTTCATTTAGTATATTGTAGAGTGTAGATTCATGAGTAGATTTATTAGAGGTCAATGGTGTCCCTAACCTTTATGATATAATGACATTAATTGCCTTTAAATTAATACTTTATGAAGTAGAATGAATGTCTCTGCATCTGAATGCCAGGTGGTAGGTAGGTACTGTAGTTCTAGGCCTCTAAAGTATTACAATTTGGACTAAAACCAAGACCATCATTGTTACAGTAACCCAGACGACAAATCACTTAACAATAATCCCTTTGGAAAAGTACATACAATCACTATACTGAATGCAAGATGTCTTTTACATGATTTACAAAATGTCCCACAACCATAGGATCAACCTGCTGTTTCCCACTGCTTGAGGTGATTTCATCTTAAAACTACAGTATTTATTTGAGCACAACACATATTATGTATGTAGTTTGGTTTGTATGGAGACAGTGTAAAGTAAAGTAGTTTTGATCTGTTTTGGATTCCTGCTGACTGCTGACTAAATGCCAGAGGCGTCTAATCCACAGCTAGAGCAGAGGCTGATGGGATCTGGAAATAAATGGATTATGTCTGACAAAGGGATTTATACTCTCACTTGGTCAAGTATAGAGATACGGGTCACTAACTCTTCTTTTACATGTCTGCAGCCATCAGCCAGGTTTTAAGTATAATGCAATTCATGAAAACATATAGATTCAGTAAGGACATGTCTAATGTCGACACTTTACATCTGTACAGTTTGATACAATAACAGGCAGCAGTAAAAATATTGACGACCCCCTTGAAGATGAGATGTTTCATCTCTAGGGGTTTATACTCTAATTCAAGTTTTAAATAAAAATATAATAATACACCAAAATATTGTTTGGTTGTTTACTTAATAAAACAGAGTAGTGGGTGCTAAAGCTACATACATTTTGTTTTACATATAGGCTGCCCAATACAGTGCCTTAACTCCAGTGCATTATTAATAACCACCTAATAAATTAAAGCTGCATTAGAGCATAAAATATTACTTCCAGATTGCATATATTGTATTCAAACTACTAGCTAATTTTCTATAATGGGGAGATGCACAATTCAGTTGTCATGGATGCCATAGCCTCATTGCCTTTTTCAAATATGCACTATGAACACTTGTCCATCTGCAACATGCTATTTTAAGGATTCTAAGGGACATCATATTACCTTAGCAACATGCTAGCCATCCTTAGTTTTGATCGTCACAGACAAATCCGATTTCACTCAATTTTTTAAATTGCCCAAAATTGTCCTATAGAACCAGATATATATTAAGGGAAATATACCACAGTATGGAAGGTACTGTATGGCATAGTCTTGCTACAGCTTGTTTTCACTAAGATGTAGATTTACTCTTACATCCTTATTTTTACTTGTCTGCATGTCACATTTAATAATTAATTAATTACGCCCCTCTAACGAAGTACAATGGTGTTCAGAAACAGACTTGCTTACTATGAGATTAAGATGTAATTGTTAAAAGAGAAACATGTAATTATTAGTTAAAACCACATTGTGTGGGAGTTAAAGATTGAAGACTGTGGCGCCATCTGGTGGTAGTATCATGAATGGAACTGTGAAAGACAGCAGTGCAGATATGCTCAACATCTGCACCCCATCCAGGTAGAGCTTCATCATTCTAATTTCAGGATTACTGTTTATCGGCGCATTTTTCCCCACTAACCTCTGTGACATCTTTCACATTAACAGTCTTCTTGGTCAGGGCCACGTGGCCGACTATTCCCATGTCCAGCGGATAAACGATCTCAGAGTCGGGTGGCACCACACAGTCCTCCAACTCTGCCTCTGTGTTGACATTGAAGAGCCTTGTGGCAAGCTCTCCAATGCCGTTTCGCTGCCGGTACATAAACAAGCTGCACCGGTCTGCGTGGATGAGCGCACTGATTCTCTTCAGGATCTTGAAGACCACCTTTTCCACGTTGATGTTCTCCTGCATGTCTTTGATCAAGTCGTACATGATTTGGCTTTCTTCAACCTTGAAACAGAGCAGAAAATAGTCCCATTTTAGAGAAGATTAGGACCTTCATAATAAGTACAGAAGTTTGCCAGAAGTTACATTGTACATGGATAGGCTTATGTGGGGTAACTCATGGCAAGGTGTGGTTAATAGTCTCGACTGGTTCTCTTTTGTTTTTACTGTAATAAACAAGTAGTGAAATAAAGATATATTTACCTGACTGAGCTCCTGGAACTGGCTGAAGTCAATTAGTTTCTCTGGGAGTCCTGATGCCTTTGATATGGAGGCAGCGCTCATATTCTTGGCAAAGTACTGTTTAGCAAATGCAGGGTTCCCGTTGAGGAACTTTTCCACGTCTTCCTTTTGCACACCCATGGTTCCTTCTTCCTCCTCTTCTCCCAAATGTTCCTGTCTTCTCCCTCTTCAGCTCAGTGATGGAGCTCCCGCTTGGTCCAACGCTTCCCTGAACGAGCTACTTCCAACTTCTCTAAATAGAAATAAAAGAAAAAAGAATAAGCAAAACAAAGCACACAGCTCCCAGTTTATCCAGTTAATCCCCTTAAGGAAAAAAGGAGAGAAAAACAAACAAATCTTACCCAGGTAATACACACAAAGGGGGAAAACAGAAGTGGACACATTCAAATGCAGGTAAAAAATAATCCCCCTGTAAGTGGGATGAGTGGACTGAGTGAGGGAGAGCCCTGAGGAGAAGGCAGAGGGCTGAATCCAAACAATCCATCTGTCATCAGCAGATAGTGCTGAAGGTTAGCAGGGATCTGACTATGCTAAACTTGTCAGCTGATCATCTAGTAACAGATATGTGGGCCAAATTATCCAGCCCCCAGTGTGCTTCAGTACCTTGTAAATCTGCAGACAAGACAGGCTACTGCATGTAAAACACCAATATTACATTTCAACACGATGCTGCTGTGCAACAACATACCCCTCTTTCTTTTCAATGCACTCTTAAATTTTCAATTTAAGGGTTACATCTAATTAGCAAGTCTTTTACACACATGTCAAATGGAAATAACATTGAATAATTTATATGTATGCTTAAATTAAAATGTATATAGCTTTCTCAGTCTTTAATAAATATGCACAAAGACAAGCAAAGCTAAAAATGAAACTAATTAGCAATTACATTATTATAATATGACATATCTAGATAATCTTGGCGCTGTTATATTAACTTAAACCCTACAAGCAGACAAGAATAACACTCCCAATGAAATGATTTAATGCTAAAAATACAAGACATCTTAGGCAGGTTTTGTGTACTCTTAAAGACAGAGAAATCAAAATGTAGGAACCCCCGTATTTCCGATACATTTCCTATTTATTGAATGATAAAAATGTATAAGAAACAAATATGTACGTTCATAAGTATTTTTAAATTATTATTATTATTATTATTATTATTTTATCCTTTGTCTTCCATATTATTTTTCAGTTTGTTATGTGTCATCTCCAGTATACTGTTTCTGTCTGTCTCTCTCATACATGCAGGTGTACCTGTACAAACTCTTTAAGTCCTAAGGCCTCCTCTAGCATAAGCCCTATTTAGTTAGGACACTAGCTGATTATCTCAGCACCCCAACTATCTGTCTCTTTCCACATGCAATTTTGTATGCAGTCCCCTTCTAAATTGTCATGGTAATTACTGTCATTATCATGTTTAAGAGAAAGATGGCTAATGCCCTGAGAAGACTGAGGGAGTAAAGCCAGCAAGAAGCTAGACACTGATCTACTGTCAGCAAAAAACACACAAAGACACAACGTGGGAAATAGGAGATGTTTTGTGCTTCTGTAAGAAAGTGAATCATTTCATTCAGAGCAGGGGGGACCTAGCCTATAATAAGCTTCCGAACATCTTAAACAATCTGCTTCCAATAGATTACGGCAGGTAGAGAGAGAGAGAGAGAGAGAGAGAGAGAGTGTGTGTGTGTGTGTGTGTGTGTGTGTGTGTGTGTGTGTGTGTGTGTGTGACATCACATGAGTGAGTGAGGGAAGGTATAGTGATTTATGTTGGTCAGTTTATTAAGTATGCATTTCATGTTTACCTTTCCTGTTGTGTCTTCTGAGTAAATCCACTAAAGTGAGCAGTGGGTCACTCAATGTGAATGCTGTTCTGTGCAGCCACGTTTTCTTTAGTCATTTGGGTTCATAAATCGTTCAGGTTTGGAAACTGCGAGCTGAAGTTGAAATAATGTTGATCGTTTTTATTTTAGTGTAGGATAGTTAATGGAGAATATTTAACAGTTTCATCTCCATCCATCCATCTTCCATCCATCTTCTTCCGCTTATCCGGTAACGGGTCGCGGGGGTAGCAGCTCCAGCAGGGGACCCCAAACTTCCCTTTCCCGAGCCACATTAACCAGCTCCGACTGGGGGATCCCGAGGCGTTCCCAGGCCAGGTTGGAGATATAATCCCTCCACCTACTCCTGGGTCTTCCCCGAGGCCTCCTCCCAGCTGGACGTGCCTGGAACACCTCCCTAGGGAGGCGCCCAGGGGGCATCCTTACCAGATGCCCGAACCACCTCAACTGGCTCCTTTCGACGTGAAGGAGCAGCGGCTCTACTCCGAGCTCCTCACGGATGACTGAGCTTCTCACCCTATCTCTAAGGGAGACGCCAGCCACCCTCCTGAGGAAACCCATTTCGGCCGCTTGTACCCTGGATCTCGTTCTTTCGGTCATGACCCAGCCTTCATGACCATAGGTCATCTGTTAATACAAAATATGTATCACAGTGGATTTGAGCTTTTAATTTCATTGCATACTTATTTATTTATTATTTAAAACCTATACAACACTCATTAATCAACCAAATTATGTAAATATGCCAGTGTTAGCCAGCTAGCTAATTTTCAGCTACAGTCCTTTAGCTAGATGTTTTGACACCAATGAGTTGCTAAAAGCCAAAGCTAACGTTAGCCTAACATGCTCACCAATGCTACATGCTATGCTAATAAAAATGCTGGGGTGTCGTGCTAAGGTAATTACCTCCATAGACTGTGATTACCTCTGATAGGACGCGTGCTCCTGGCCACGAGAGCGCGCATGCAGTAAATGGACCTACATTACGCTTCGAAGTTGCCTAAATGAAAAATAGCAACATTCTTTTTCTTTTTTATTCTTATCGTCCCCTTTCCATTTCTCTTTTTATGAGTTTGTGTTGTTTCCGGTTGTTTCTATCATAGACTGTATAAAAGCTATCAACGAGTTTTGCACCCAAAAAACCCCACATTCATCCTTCACATGCTGTCATTTGCTGAGTTCATAAAGATGGACAAAAAGAGCAGTTACAGTGACCAAAAACTGTTTCATGATTATTATACGGGCATGTTTTGTCAGTGTAATTCAATGATGGACTTGAATTCTGGATTGTCGTGGATTTAGTGTTGTACGCATAGACTCGACTGGTTGTACGTCACTACTACTCAAAATAATAATACTTAGCCTACTAGTTGCAATGCTGACATTTACCACAAGATGGCAGCAGACCCATATTGTAGCACACCCCGTGAAGAGATAATACATGATAATCAATAAATATGTTAACACATAAAGTGTGGTTGACTGACATCTGGTAGTTTATCATTTTTTATGGGAATTGTACCTACATAGAACCTACATCACACCACCATATACTGCTCGTGGTCTAACTATAAGAAAAAGAGTATGCAGGGGCTCAAGGTAGCATACAATGATGCAATGAGGCTGCTGCTCCGTGTCCCTAGGTGGTGTAGTGCCAGTCATTTGTTTGTGTCCACTAGAGCCGCACTCTTGACAGCTGATGTTTAGTTTTATGTGTCGCCTGGACAAGTCAGAGAACCACATAATTGAAGCTCTAGTCAGCCTTCTGAAAAGCTGTTATAGATACACTTCTAGGTTAAGATGGCATTGGTTCAATAGCCTGTATATCCTACAGGCTAATATGCAATTTTTATGTATTTTTGTATATCCTATAGGCTAATATGCAATTTTTATGTATTTTTGTATCTCCTTTTTATACTATGTATACCGTATGATGTGTTATATGGACCTGTGTCTGCAATAAAGCTTTATATATTATAGCTGACAGTTCCTAAATAGATGATTAGGATGGTCAGCAGAGGGTGTGTTAGCCTTGCCCCAGGTCAGCCAATCAAATCTAGCTGATAATCATGACCTGAGGCTTGGAGCATGCTCTGTGGATAATGCAACACGTGTCCTCAGATCAAGAGTTAATTTAGATCAATGGTTTTGCAGGAACAATAGAAGTAGCCTACTCATCATCAATTTCTTTATAATAAACAACCTCAAGAATTGAGGTACAGTATAGGGCCACAGACTTGTATATGATCCCATATTAACCTTCACATTTTTGAATTTAGGAATGTAAAATATAAAATGGCGTATGGTAAGTCTATTTTGGTCGATGATCCATTTCAGGCCATCGAGTTGGATTAAAGTGCAGCACTGTGGCGAAAATAGGTTGTCTATCTTGATTAGCTTGTCTTACTGTGTCCTCACTAAGGAGACATTATCAGTGTGTGGTGAGTCTGCAGTTTTTGCAACTTTGTTTTGTGTATAAAAAGCAACGTATTAAAGAACTTTAATTAAGCAAAGAAAAATGCACAATAAAAGAACAAAGCTACAGATGAAGAAGAGTTAATCCAGGAAATGAGAGTTTATGTCAGCAGAGAGAAAGATTAATTTGCTAATAAAGCAAATTGAAATTGAGAGAGAGAGAGAGAGAGAGAGAGAGAGAGAGAGTGCATAAGTGCATTCATGCATGGAAATGTATATTTATATTGATTCCTTTTCCTACATTTAAGCGGATCATCCCATTATTTGGAAAGTTTTGACACACAGGCTAATTCTCAGAGGATTACACACTGATTACTCACCCACGAGATAACAAAAGAACTACTCTAATTTTATTTACTCTCTGGTGGTGGTGTGAGATAATGTTCTTATTCTTAAACTGTGCTGAATTTACCAAACACTTAAACCCCATGCAGTATAACTTTAACAGTAGTATATGTCTTTATATGTGTCTGTGTACATGTAAGAATGTAAATATATATGCATTGCCATTATATCCATATTCATATTTTTTACTATGAATATTAATATCAGTACTTTTTATTTTGACATCCTTGACAATGTGTAATGATGGAGACTCTCCATCATTAAACATTGTCAAGGTTATAACCACTAATGTAGTTGTTTTTTTTTAAAGCACTTCTAGGGTTGTATATGTATCTATTTATTGTGGCACCTTGAGTAAGTAAGTAAGTAAGTAAGTAAAGTTTATTTCTAGAGCACAGCTTAGACGGTCCAAAGTGCTGTACAAAAAGCAGGTGCTGTATAAAAAGAACATTAAAGTGTAAATAAAAAGTAGAAAGAGAACATACCAACGACAACAACAAACAGCAATTCACAAATCCAAACTGTCAGAGTGTACAGATAAACAGGATATTCTATGTCAACTTGACAGGGCATAGCTTTTATTAGTCTGTGGAGACATTATCTAATCTCAAATATTTGTTTTCTGTGGTGAGTGCCAAGAAACTGTGATTGGTGGGGAGGGTTTAAAGCCTTTATATTATCTAGCCATATGTACTGATACATTTATTGATTCATCATCGGCACCAAGGAAAAACAACAACACAATATAGAACCTAATTAAAAGTGAATGGACATTTCTTTTTGTCTAAATTTAAAGCTCCTTAATAGGACATTTAATGGGAATATTTGGTCCTTTTAGGCCCAAGGGTTGTGTATTAAATAGTTTAGCTTTGTGGATCCTACACAGGCTTGGAAGTTTTTCAAGTTTAGTTTTAAAAGTGGATTTGTGCCTTTCATACCAGTGTGGCACTTTGCCATACACTTCGAACCTTCAAACAGATTCTTCTTAACAGATATTGATTTATATATTTGTTTTGTCTGCAAACATGACAGCACTATAACCTGCCAAATCAAACAATGAAAATCCATTTCTTGTCACATTGGTATTATGGCATCTAACCTTTTTAATTGGCACAAAACGTCTTCCTTATATAATATTTGTGATGCAGATAAATGCGTTTACAAAATTATTTTTTTGGCATGTATAAGTCATATGAGTATTTCCTTAATAATCAAGACATCAGATAACAAAGCTCAGAAATATCTGTTACTACCCTGTAGGCCTTTTTCTTTAGGTAAGTAAAGATTTCATTTTGTGTAAAGTCAAATACTTCGTTTATGCTGTATACTGTGCCATGCATGCATTCAAATTCAGTTTGTGTGCATGCACCTGCATCTGCTCAGATATCCACGTGCCTTTTTTGTTTGCTTCCAATCAGTCACATAAAGGTCTAGTTGTTGTTACAGTAAGTCTTGGGCAGGTTTTAACATGGAAGCCAGATTACGGTAAGTATTTCAACCCAACAGGATTATCTCCAGATTTAAGCACCTTATTTAGTTCCAAGCAATGAAAATCAGCCAGCTTGTCTGTGGAGTGTGTATATAAAGACTGCCTCACACACCACAAGACCCAATCTGCTGGATAACCTAAACAGAAGAAGACTTTCAATTACTGTTGCTTCTTTGACTCAAAACAGGTAAAACACTGAAATCAGCGAAAGCTACAGTATCTGAGATTGTGTTTTCTGAAAGCGTTTTGTGCACTTAAACTTTCTATTCTGTCAACTGTAACTGTTAGTAGAGATTTGATAATCACTGGATTGAGTAAAGTGCTACTATTTTCTTTATCATGTCAAATGACGCAATATATTGTTGAGGCATTTATTGTATGTTAGTATACAAGATATCAGGGATGGTGGACTATTTTTTCCTGAGACCTAGTTTTGTGTCAAATAATGATACTTCAGCAACCATGTAGAAATAATCCCAGGGTCTGTTTACACTGATATGCATGCTCATTATAGAATGGGATCCTCTAAGGTGGCCCTGCTGCTGGTCTTGCTGTCCTGTGTAGAACGCTGTCTGTCTGCCTCCTGTGTTGTTGACAGCTTCACAGTCAAAGGGGACTTTGACCCCAAGAGAGTGAGTGAATTATAACGCACAAAAAGCATGCATGTTGAAAAAAGTAATTGAACATCATTTTTTACTTGTCTTTTTCCTTCCTTTTAATCGCAGTATGCAGGAAAGTGGTATGCACTGCAGAAAAAAGACCCAGAGGGCCTGTTTCTGCAGGACAACATCTCCGCTGAGTACACCATTGATGATGACGGCTCCATGACCGCCTCCTCCAAGGGGCGTGTCACTCTGTTTGGGTAAATCAAGTGACTGTTTGTACTCACAGGGATGACTTTTTACCCTGCCTTATCCACTCAATAAATACAGATAAGATTAAATAATCCAAACGCAAAACCAAGGTAAGGGGTACATTTGGTCACAAAGACCTTCTTGACTTCCTAGGATAAGGATCTAGGATCTCAAATATGATGTTTCCAGGGTCAGCAGTTAGGAACAGGTGTAGAAGCAGAAGCACATTCTGAACAACGTTTGCTACAGACCGGGTTTTATGTGGATTATGGAGGATTAGGAAGGAATTAAGCTTGAACAGGTGGATTTTTACACAGAAATTTGGGCTTGAATGCATTTTTACAAACGAACTAACAGCTGATTTAGCTGTTAATGACATGGACTAAAAGCAATCTAAACTTTATTTGGAGAAATTGTAAAATGTACTGTATGTATATACTGTAAATTGTAATGAATTAAGGTTTACACAGTTAAAGGTTCCTGTAATTGCAAGGCAGGAACAATGATATTGGCTAAAGACTGTTCATTTGTTGCACTTTGATACTAACGTGTGTTTGTATCATCACGTTGCAGCTTCTGGGTTGTGTGTGCTGACATGGCTGCCCAGTACTCTGTCCCCGACCAGGCCAACCCTGGCAAGATGTTCATGAACTACCAGGGACTTGCCAGCTACCTGTCCAGTGGAGGTCAGCTGTGCACACATATCCCCCTCGCATCCCTCTTATACCTCCTCATTCCTCTTTACGCTCACTAACCTCTCTCTTCCTTTCCAACCAGGTGACAACTACTGGGTCATCGACACCGACTACGACAACTACGCCCTCACCTACGCCTGCCGCACCCTGAAGGAAGATGGCAGCTGCAATGACGGCTACGCCATTGTCTTCTCCAGGAACCCTCGTGGCCTGCCCCCCGCCATCCAGCGCATCATCCGTCAGAAACAGGAGGACATCTGCATGGCCGGAGAGTTTCAGCCTGTCCTGCAGTCTGGAGCCTGCTAAGAGAAAGAGAGCAGGAATGAGTGTGAAGCCAGCTAGTTGCAGTCTTAGAAGCTTGAAAGCAAGAAGAGGGAGAATGAAAAGAGTGTATGTGACCTATATGTGGGAGTAATAATGTGAATGGACAGAAGCAACAAAAAAAAAATGGGAGGAGGAAAAACGTGAGAAATAAATAAGCGAAGACAGTGAAAAACCTGCATATGTCCCATCAGGGTTCCAAGATTTGCTTCTGTTTTTTTAATCCATTTTCTCATCCATCATTCTATGTCCATCCATTTTTTTGTCCAAGGAAAATGTTACTGCTGCTGCGGTGTATTAAGTGAACTTGAAAGATAAAAGATTAAAGATATTTTTCTAAACAATATCACTGGAATGTTGTCATTTTTGTGTCGTAAAAAAGTTATATTTCATTTTTAAAACATGTATATGTGACTGTATATACATCCCCTAGTAGTTAAAAAAAAACCATAAAGCTGTTTGAAGCATACAAACACATTTGTCAGCAGTTAAGGCTTGAAAATCTGTTTGCACTTTCGCCATGTAAGTGGCTGTGATCCCTCCTGAGCTCAAGAGAATGCAGCCAAACAACACAAGATGCACTGAGCAGTAATAAGCTTACTGGTGGTCAGATGTTCAGAGACCTTAGTCCTATTATACTACCTCACCTAGGCCACCTAGCAAGCTCCAGGGGTCAAGGACCATATCAGGAGCCTCAGCTTTCTAAAAAAGGAAGACTGTCTTTATACTCACAGGTAAGAAAATGCTCAAATGTATTTTTGAATGGAAATTAGGTAATCTATACACAATACAAAACAGCTAAACCCAAACAATATGTTACACTTCTGTCATGATTTAGCCTGTGAAACTGATGTCCTCTATCCTAGAGCACACATTTCGTCATATTCTTGGATTTCGCGCTAGACAAACAGTAAGGGAAACTAACATTACATAGGCATCACTTTGGATGGAGAAACAAATCAAACAAACAACAATTATTTTTACAACAACAATTTACATTTTATGATCTCACCTTTACTGCAGACCCAGACTTGTCACGTAAATAGTTCCACAAGCTTGAGATAATAATTTAAGTGGATTTATGGTCTGGTGAGGCTCCAACTCAAATACCCCACGTCTGGAAAATGCCAGCATTAGGGTTTGTGGTCTTATAATGGTCTTCTTCATAGCAGCCTAACAAAGCTAAAGTGACAGACAAAATACTACTTGTTATTCATAAGAAATACTGATTCAATCTATTCTAGTGTTATTCAGTATATTCTGTCTATCAAGAAAGTGGCTTTCCTCTCATACTGTCCCATTATTTACAAGTCTCTGAGGGAGAAGGGTTTTTACTGTCCAAACAGACTGTGTCATCGTCATTTCAAACAGAAATAATTAACATCCTGTTTAAACACACTACCTTACATGTATATAAAATTGTACAGTACATTGTGAATGTTTGCAATAGCTGCCTTTACTAAATCATTTAATCAATCAATCAATTAATTACGTGTAAGATCACCATTAGACATGGTCTCAGTGCACTTGTGAAACAATTGAACAGCATTAAAGCAGTGATAATAAACAATACAAAACCAGCAACGTAAGAGAATAAGTGAAAAGGTTTGTTTGTGAAGGATGCAGAAAGGATGGTGTGTTATGGTTGGCTATAGTATAATAAGTAGATGTGGGTTTTCAATCTAGATTTTAAAATGTCAGCTGAGTGAGCTTCCTTAACATGTAGTGGGAGGCCATTCCACAGATGAGGGGCACAGTAGGAGAATGCTCTATAACCAACCGATTTTCAGTTGACTAGAAGGAGACCAGAATCAGAGGGGGCGGAGAGAGCGAGCTGGTGTATATGGTGTGATATATACATTTTATAGTGATTGCTGCAATAAGATTTGTCCACTAGATGGCAGTCAAACCACACCAAACACCGTACCAACACAGTCCTTTTGGCCTTAAAGTCGTTGTAATAGTTATAGTTTATGATTAATATACGTTTGTCATAGTGTCTATTAATAGTCAGTCATTTTCATGTTTGATCATTTGGTGTTGATAAACTTGCTTATTTGATAAGTAACAGTTCAGATAAGTTCAGTGACAGCTGGTCACCAACAATAAACAATGAGGCCTGCTACTTGATTATTTATACTCAGTATAAGTTTCTATTTTACGTTACATTCTTTATTTATCATGTGGATGGCGTGAAGTGCCAGTGCTCTGGAAGAGGTGCATTTCAATGCTGTTTTTAAAAGTGCAGGGCTCCATGTCTTTTAGAATAAACAGGTGAATGGACGGAGGGCGTAGGGCACTGACAGATAATTGGTGCTATTGTGTTTGTGTTGTGGGCTCAGGGTGGGGATGAGATTTGATCTGACTGAGGGTTTTTTGTAGTAGCTTTAAAATGTCACCATGTTCTTGTTCACATAACCAATAAAGGAGTAACACAAGGAAGCAGTAAGGATAACATAACTCTAGATTACAGTTTCATTTAAAACTTTGTATGTGTTGGGATCTTCTAAATGGTGCCTGAACGCAGCATCTGAATTTTGGAGGTGTGCCGGTTTTTGAAACATCACCAGACTAATCCAATGATCTGTCTGTCTCCTACTCACCTCTGTCTCTCTCTCTCTCTATCTCTCTGGAGAAAACAGAGGAAAGACAGAAGGTGACTGCCTGTGTACTCTACCTGCCGCCATTTAAAAGATTTGAGAAAACATGAACAAGCTTCTGCTCAATGTGCAGCTCCTTTTTTGAAAGAAATTTCCTCTGTAAACCTATTGTTTAGGAAACAAAGATGCCTGCAGCAACACACTGTTGTTGCCAGCAACATTTATTATTGTTGTCTCAATATGTACCAAGTTCTCTAAATCTTTATGTGATTATGCGCCAATAATCTTGTACTCGGTCTCTATTACCTAGGTATTTCTATTACCTAGGTAATTGGATGCTAAGGGAGTGAGATGATGCAATTTGTTCCCAGTGCAGCTTTCCTTGTTTCAGGAATGAGTATACTGTTATAAACAACATCATTTATCAGGTCCTAAATACTGTTCGTACAGAACAAAGACAGATTTAATACCATAGGTTCACTCTCAGTGGAGTTGGGCATTCATCACACAGACACTTACCACTTGAGGAAAATTGTTCCTTTAAAGGGGGTACAGAGGGCATTCTCATTTTCTAAAATAGACACCTTCAGAGGTCAGTTGATTAAAAAGGTAGATGTGCAAGGCATTACAATAATAAATACTGCTGATACTTGTTATTATGATGGGGCGTGTGTTATTGACACAGAAAGTCTTCTTTAGCGTCATGGTCACAGGGCACCAGTGTGAGACATTTCTCAGTTTCTTCTTGCTTACTTTATTAACCACCTGTCTCTCTGTTTGTGCTCCGTCTGACTCACCTGACTTTCTGTCTGTGTTTTTATGACTCTTTGAGTCGTCTGACCAAGAAACTGGCAGGGGGGCGGGTAGGTTCTTGACAAATCTGTCTAACTGCTCTGTAAACAGGCCGTGCCTTTATTTATTTTAAATGTCTGGGGACAACAAGGTGCTCATGAGGATAACCTGAAGCTGGAGTCAACAGTGTTTCAGGGTTCACATTTAGTCCTTACATCCAAAATAAGGCACAATTTTCTACACAGGATGTTTTTTATTTGTTTTTGTTTTTTAAAGCTCTCCAAATTTAATTAATTCTAAAATGCCAGTTTCACTTTATGTTGTGGGGCTTTAAGACTACTGTCTTTTGAATGTATGATATATGTATGTGATCTAGTAGCCTGTTGATATGTTGTTGTTGTTGTTGTGCATTTAGCTGGTCCAATCATTCATCACGTTTGCTTTGTAAACAACAAAAAGTTTGAAAATTGCAAAAACCTGCTTGGCAGAAGTGTAGAGTGGTTGATCAATAGCAAAGTGTTTTGCAATTGTTTTTGCCATGTCAATGTGAACAAACATTTTGGTTTTCTTTTGACTTTTGTTCATGAGGATTTTTGGAGCATGGTGATCCCGGTCCAAAAGGTCATGACCCTAAATGATAGGGTTGATGGAAGTCACAGTGGGGTTGTTGTGTGTGCTCAGGACGTTCTTAAGGGAGCATCAAATATATTAGAGTCTCTCAAGTGAAGCAGAGACAAACTAAACCTGTGTTCAAAAACCAAAACATGTCAGTCATTTTAGATCATTCTCTTACAAAGCAGAGACACAAATCTTATACATTGAAGATGGGACATTAGTGGGGGGAAGGGATGGGGATGGTCATGGAAGGTTTAAAAGTAAGAAAAAAAATCTATATAGATGAGCACAATATTTTAACAGTTTTTTAAGAGTAAGAAATGAAGCAGCCTGTACTTTGTGGTTTGCTATACTCACAGTGCTGCTGAGGTGAAGATGTTGTCCTGAGTGGCCCAGCCAGAGCACCACTGTAGCAGCAAACTCCTGCCTGGACTTGGTTCTATAGACATTAAAAAGAACATGAGTGGGATAAGTAACCGTGCTTACATTTTAGCATGACAAGATTCAAAGCTTACTATTAAGTGGCTTAGTGTGATTGACCGTATGTTATACTCAGCTGACTGGCTGCTGAAGAGGCTTCCAGGAGAGATGGCTGCTGCACACAAACGTTTAATTAATCTTCTATATCAGCCAGTTATAGGAATTATTTATAGGGTGGTGGGGCCCCCATCACCCTCTTTGTTTTCCTAAATGTCAACAACTATTGAATAGATTACCATGAAATGGTCCCCAGAGGATGAATCCTACTGACTATGATGGTCCCCTGATGTTTCCTCTAACTCTATCATCAAGTATAATGTGTCCAATATTTTGTTTAGTGCTAATTAGCTAATATTAGCATGCCAACACATTAACCTAAAATGGCAAACATGGTAAACATTATACCTGCTAAACATCAGCATATTAGCATTGCCATTGTTAGCATGGTAATGTATTTTAATAAAAAAACTGCTGTGCAATAAGTATTTATTCTATTCTTAAAGGTAAAGTCAAGACATTTTTTATGCAACTAGATCAACAACAAAGAAACTCAGAGCAGGGGCCTGTTTCACAAAAGCAGAATATATAAATCCAGGATAACTGATAAAGCGAGGCTTGACCTAGTCTAATCTGTGCATCCTGGCTTGGTGCGTTTCACGAAGGCCAAGCCAGGCTGAGGAGGAGCGACTAGGTTGAGCCAGGCTGAAGTAATTCAGATAGATGCGCGTCCACGGCTTTCCTCAAAAGACCGCGAGGTCGATCACAGATTTACTGATGCCAAAATGGAGAATACGCATTGCTCATACTTTATACAGAGTGAGCAGCAGCTTCTTGTGGAAGTATGATGATGTGAAACACATTTTTTGTATAAAAAGAAAATAATGAAACAGCGAGAGAAAACGTAGCAGACGATCACGGACCGACTGAATGCGCAGTTGCCTAAAAATATACATTAACTGACCACTGCTCTGAACTGAAACCATCATACCATTCAAGGATTAGGCTACTAATCATTTGCACAAATTAACAGTTGTACTCTTTGCCTTAAAAGTAAGCAGAAGATAATGTTACTCAGGAAATTTACCATGAAGATCAATTTTCTACAATGCTAGAGTATGATGCGTAAATATCTCTTTCACTCTGTTCCTCCCTCTCTCTCATGGGCTAAAATATACATTTCCTAAGTTTCCATATTAACTTCCACTGCTCGCTTTTAATGCAAAGTGTACAACGGTTTGCTTTTGCAAATGACAAGGGACTCATTGAATGGTTTCAGTTAAGAGCAGTAGTTCATACATGTATATTTTTAGACTATCGTTCAGTCTGTCCGCTATTATCTGCCATGCTTTTTCTCGCGTTTTTTTTTTATTTTTTATTTTTTTTTATAGAGGATGAGTTCCTTCTCTACATATTATATGCCTTGCTCCCTTGTGGACATAGAAAATAAAGACACTGAAGAAATTGGACTCTAAAATCTAGAAACTATAAAGATAATTAAGTGATAAATTCCATGCACACTGTAAACATGAATGGAACAGAGTGATATTCATCAGTTATTTCCCCCCCCAGCAAAACATAAGGTCAAAAACCATTGGGGTGCCCTCTCCCTGTTGTAACATGAATGTACAGTAGCCTACATCACTAGATAGTTACTGGTCCAGTGAACTAAGACTATAATTTGGGAGGATTGTACAATTACGATATGTTCTTTAAATTGTACAATCCTCCCAAATTATAGTCCCAGTTTACTGGACAACACAATTTGTGTGCTAAGAATGCCAAATACAATGCACATGGAAGTGGAACAAACATGATCCTTATTGTTAAAGAATTTAAAAAAAATTATCAACTAAAATAATTCAAGGTGCATTGGTCAACTATAGAAAAGGACAGCATTGTATGTATTGCCCTTAGTAACAGACTTAATTTAAAACACATTTGAAATTGTATCAGCCTTTTCTAATTATCTCAACAACTGCCATAATATATTCATCAAACTTCTAACAACAATATGAACAGCAGTCTTCATACAGCAATATAACAGTAACAATGACTGTCACATGAATAATTATTAAAAAAAATTATGGTCCCAACTTTAAATAATAACAGTACTTAAAGGAACAGCAATATGCACCTGTTGTATTTTAATCCAGGCTGATAACAATAGGGTAAAACCACTGCTGGGTGATCAGAAAATTAAATAAATCCTGAATGTTAGCCTGGTCGGGAGCAGGCTAGCTGCACAGAATAAATCTCCATGGTGATTTATGTGCCTCCACTTTCGTGAAACCGAGTCAAGGCTTAAATCATCCAGGATAACTGATAAATCCCGGCTTAATCCCTTATCTTGGTTTTGTGAAACAGGCCCCAGGTTTCACTGACATAACAGCCCAAAAACAAAGTCCATTTCGGCATTTGTTGATTTCAGTAAAAAAGCCATAAAATGTTCATTCTGAGTGACATAAGAATGACGGGGTAAACATTCCATGAATTAAAGAAACTTTATTTAGACATAGTACAAACACAGCAAAGACAATTAAATGAATAAAACTCAGTAACATTTTTGTAAAAGGAGTAAAGGTATGCATTAGCTTACTAAAGTTGTTCACACTAAGTAATAAATATCTTGTTTAAGTACAGTAAACAGCATTTTATTAATAAAACAGTATGAAGATGGCTATTAGTCAGTTGCTCTCACACAAAAACACACATTTCTATTCTAAATTGGATTAAGCATGCATAGCTATAGTAGTACTGGACATACAGTATATGTTTGTGGCATTTTCTCCAGAAACAATTGATTGAACAAAGTGTCACTAATAAGTCAACTGTGAGAAAACATTCCTCTGAAAACACAAAACATTCACAGTCATGTCATTTCCCCTCAAAAATTCTAAACAATATTTTCTCTGTTGCAAGAATAAATGACACTCTTCTCCCTCTCTTTTTTTGTTTTGCATATCCCTGTCTCATTTGTCATCCGTTACTATCTGTTCTCTCCTTTCCCCTTCTTATTTCTTGGTCTCCTCGATCTGCTCCACCTCGCTGGATTCGTCCACCACTTTGCCGTTGATCATCGTCTGAGTCACCACCTTCACAATCTTCCTGGTGCGAACATCAGGCTCCTCTGCACAGACAGAGATGAGATCAAATGAGATGGGAAGGGATGAGATGAAAGAGGAGAGGAGAAATGAATGATTTTGGAATGAGATTAGTTTTACAGTAAATGGGATCACATGAGACTTACACAGGTGAGAAAGTAAGCTGTGATTAAAAGAGATGACACGTGATGAGATGGAGAAGAGAAAAGTTTGATGATATGAGATTAAATAAAAAGAAAATAGAAGAAAAAAGATAAAACAATTTGAAGCGTGAAGATGAGATCATATGACAAAAATATTAAATAATACAGTGTGAGAAGAGATACGATGAGGTGGAAGAGATGCTATGAGAGGGGAGGAGAGAAAACATTAGAAGTAGTGAGATGAGAAGGGAAATTGCAGGTTCCATATTGTAAGAAGTGAGATTTCCATGTCTATTTTGATTGTAAAGCATGTTGAGGTGCTATATAAATACTGTGAAAGAATCAAAACGCTTAATCGACAGAAGAATGCACACAGCCCGTATTCAGAAACGGGGCCTTTAAATGATACAGGAGTTCTGTATGGTTGTGATGTCATAACTATACTAAATTTATTTATAGGTAGAAAAGTGCCCCTATAGTGCTGTTACAGTCATTCCCTGGCTGCAATGACAGTGCAGAGACTCAGAGAGTGTAGATGCAGAGGACAAGGAAACGCTGACCAATCAGAGCAGACTGGTCTTTTTCAGGAGAGGGGCTTAAAGAGACAGGCGCTAAAACGGAGGGTTTCAGACAGAGGGTGAGTACAGGTATGTTCAGACGGACCGTATGAAAAAAATTATGTTTTTGTAAAGATGTTTTAGTAAAAACCCCAAAATACAAGTATGAACCTTAAAATGAGCATAAGATGGGGCCTATAAAATGAGATGAGTCATTTTAATCTCATATTCCTCTGTAATTTGTGTTGAATCATGTGCCTGAGTAGGGCCTCCTCAGTCCCTGCTCTGTCTCTGTTTTATTTCTCCTGATGTATTGTGTTTGCAGTTTGATGGGTTGCACACTGAACTTCTATGTGTATGAACTGTAACAAATAAGATGTTGTGTCAGACAGCTTCAGATGAAGGACGACATGCAATTCTCACTAAGAAACACAGTTTGTAAAAACAGCGTTAACTATTCAACTCTCCTGTCTCGCGAAGGACTCTTAAAGGCGTCACAGCCATTTTTTGTGTTGTCTTTATGTTGAACACTAAACACCAAAACACCTCAAGCGTGTTAATCCAGCTGCAAGGGATGAGTCAGTCAGATTAAGAGACAGTTACAACATTTTCCCACCCACATTTGTTGCTATAGGAGTTGAGCTGTTAGCGGTGGTTGCATTGTTTTGAGGTCCATAAAACAATCATTAGTCCTGGGCCACCTGGGTGTGTAAGTTTGTGTCTGCCTTTCAGTTTCACTTTAACTCTGTCAAATTACAACATAAACATTTGTGAATAGTTTGCTCTACTTATCTCCATCATTACTGCTTTAGTCACACTGTACCTCCCTGCTGTTTCCTTCAGGTTGTAATAAAATGCATTCAGAATAAATGAATGATCAGTGAGATGATCATCTTTGCTGTGCTGATGTACTATTACTGTGCGTCGAAGTCATTCTGATGTTCTGACATTGTGACTTTTTTTTAATCAGATAATCAGAAGCCAAGTACTCACTTTTTGGTGGAGGAGGAACTTCCTTGACTCTGAGGGACAGAAAGGAAACATGTCAGAATGAATAGCTTTAAATTGACTTGAAAACAAGACAAACACTTAGGAATAGATCAGGAAATGTGCTTGTTCAAGCGGTATTTACAGTTGCCTGGCTATTTAAAAATGGCAGGTTTGTGCAGGATGTCCTGTGTCGCACTAGTGACGGTTCTCTCTGACCAATCAGTGGCCTGCAGTGTTTTAGTCTTGCATTGCCAGACCCTCCTCCACAGCTCTTCGAAGGAAGGTCTGACTAGTCCACACAGCATTCCGGGATAGGAGAAAAACACATGCCGGACACAATGACGGTGCCGCTGCAAAATAGCCTCGGGAAGGAACTTGTTTTGGTGGAACATGTGCACGTTCAAGTTGTTTTAGTCGTGCAACAGAAAACTCAGATTGGACAGATAGTCTAGCTAGCTGTCTGGATTTACCCTGCAGAGATCTGAGGAGCAGTTAACCATAGTCCTCATAAATTGACCAGAGTTTAAAATGCCAACACAAAGAAAGCAGAAGGTGACTGACATCTGGCCTAAAATGAGGTACATCCGGCAGATTTTCTGGCGGCACCTGAACATGTGGTATGCCGTACTATGTGGTGGAAATACAGCATCAGCATTCAGGATGGTGAAAACTCACGTCTCCTCTCCTTCCAGGAGGCGCCTGTAGGTTGCGATCTCCATCTCCAGGTTCTGCTTGATGCGGAGGAGCTGCTCGTAGTCGGTCTTGGTGCGCTGCATGTCCAGCCTGAGCTGGGAGAGGTCGTCCTCCAGCTGGCTCAGGGTGGCCTGCAGCCGCTCCATCTCAGCAGAGTATTTCTGACCTGTCTCACCCAGGTTACCTTCCAGCGCTGCTATCTGAGGAGAGAAGTGAAAATAATGAGAGCTGACCTAACTTATCCACATACCTGGGTCTAATATTACCATTGTGTGCTTTTAATGTTGCCCATAATCATATCAGTTTATAAGTTAAATGACAGGTGACCTGGTAAATGTCCCAAAATTATTCATAATTCTGTTATGTTGGCTGGTATTAAAAATTGATGCTTTTCAACCTCCTCACATTTCCTTAGAGGGTGTTTTTCAGTAGAAATCAAAGCTCAGTGTCTCTTGATTCTAAAATTACTTCCCAAAACCATTATCAACAAATACCTGAGAGCTGACAAGGCTTTGGCACCCAAAACAAACATTTGCTGCTCAGACACGATTAGGCTACCAATCTCACCATCGAAACTCACCCCCGTACAATTTAGCAACTGAATCCACTATGTCCTCGTACGGCTTATCAGCGTGGGAGAACATGTTTACTGTCAACACAGGATTAAGAAAGCAAAAAACAAAGAAATTCTCAGACGTTGATGTCAAGTTCAACAAACAGTTGTCACTGAGACTGAATCTGAAGTACTGTAAGGATTTTCTGTGTTGGTATTCGACAAATCCCTTCTAAACCCACTCTTTCTTTAACACAATTGCGGCTTTGTGAAAAGTTAATATTCATTACCATATTTCAAAATCATGGTTGTGGTGTTTGCACTGCCTTATGAGTATTCAGTTTTGTTTTCACTGTTCCAAATGGAGAAATATTACACATTTATTTTCAAACCAACACACAACCATGTAAGGCTTTAGCATTTCTCTTTCAACAAATTATTCCAAAGTGGAAAAAAAAACCCTGTCTTTTTACGTCTCTTGTGTGTGTTCATGGGATCATTTGCTCCACTTGTCACCTCCCTCCTCAGGTGTAGCCGCTCACCTGTTTGTGCAGCCCCTCCAGCTCCACCTCCAGGGTCTGCAGGAAGCGCTGCCTATCGATCAGCTCGCTCTGAGCTCCTCTCAGAGCCTCGTTGCTCTCCTTCACCTCGTTCTGCACATTCTCCAGCTACACAAAATAAACACAGGAATGCACACTCACATGGAATGCATGTACTGTACTACATGCATTTGTGTGTTTCCCCTCACTTAGCCTGCTATTTCTTCTTTGAATATTTAACATATCGTTTTTGTCTAACCTTGTCTCAGCCATTTGATAAAAACTTTGATATATAGGATTTCACTGCCAGGTGTAACTAACTGACAAACAATTTTAGTGTAGAGATGAAATGATTTTTAAATCAAAAACAGTGAAAAATATTCTCTCAAATGTGAGGATTTGCTCCTTTAAAAAAAAATATCTTTGCGTTTTGGATATTTAAAAACACCATGGCCTCTTAGAAGTTGTGATGGCCATTGTTTCCCTATTTTTGGACATACACCAAAAAAAAAAAAAAAAAATCTTAATGACAAAAGTCTTTAGTTGCAGTCCTATTTCAATAAATCAGCTGAGCGCTCTCTGCCCTCACCTTCTTGCGGTACCATTGCTCCGCTTGGTCCTTGTTCTTCTTGACAATCCCCTCATACTGGGAACGCAGTTCAGACAGAATGGTGCCCAGTTCTGGCCCGCTGGCCGAGTCCACCTCCACATTCACTTCATCTTTGGCAATACGAGACTTCATCTGCTCTAGTTCCTGGGGGTGGGTATGTGAGTAGTGAATACTCATGTGTATTTGTGAATGAAAAGAACACTGCATTGCGTCACTGCTACATAAACTTTGTTTACAAAAAATTGTACCATATGTGTGAATATACAGACGACATATGGAACCAGGGATAGTCTTGTGAATCCGACACCGCAGGGTGGCAGAGAGGATGTGAGGACATCTTCATAATTTAGATTTTCTCCATTAATAGTTGATGGGGCAGAGCTCACCTTACCTCTGCTTACTTACACACACACACACACACACGATCTCTTTCACTCTCGATCTTTGTGACATTGTGTCATGTCACATTTGTTTTTAACCCTCTGAGGTCTGAGGGTATTTTCATAAAAACCGATCCCCATGTATTTCATATCAAAATGTTCAGAACAAACTCAGCTTTCCGTATAGTAGAGGCCCACATTTTTTTTCCAGAGCATTGTGTGAAGAGATAATTAGGCGCTAAAGCTGAAACGTTGATGTTCGCTTTTTCAAATTCCTTAAATCTCTTTTGAAAACAAACTTTAACTTATGATGTGTTGTGCGAATTCTTTTAGTGCTTGAAATGAGTTTACCAAAGTCTTAAGTTCACAAAGTACTGTAATAAATGATTAAAATAGTAAAAAAAATGTCTGAAATGAAACCGGTTTTAATGATATTGAAATTAAATTTTTTCCAGCCTCTGTTGGGCAATAAAGTTCAATTATATCATTTATTTTTTTCATTGTATCCTTGCTTGGGAAGGAGAAGCATGCGTGATCTAGTCTCATTTAGTCAAATTCATTCTCAATATCTGGAGTAGGTCATGTATTGGCTCGGTGCAGTTTTATTCACATCTTGTTTCAGTAAGCAGGAAATCAGTCCTTCTCTTGATGAGAGGGCGTAAACTTATCTTAGTTTCTTATCCCCTCAGAGGACAGTAGTCCGGATGCTTCGGATCAGCTGATTGGGCAGAAAGAGAAGGTTTGGGAAACCAGATCTACCTGCTTCTTTTGTCTATAGTAACCAGAGGACCACATCTCTCTCTCTTCCCCCCTCCCCACACATTATTTTCTGTCCGGTTAGGCTCTAAATAAGACCTCATGAGTCCACTAAACTGGGTCAGCCCGATATATCAAACAACTTGTTGTTTGTGAGTGCAGGTTGTAGAATAAATGAAAGGGCCATGAAAATGAGATCAGGCAAATGTCGAGTAACAGAGAAGTAATTTTGATAACAGCGTGTTACTGTAAAAGACCTGCAGAGATGTGGGCAAAGAAGAAAAGAGAAGGGATAAGAAACTAGTACCGGCAGACAGCTTTAAGACAGATTTACCTCCTCATGGTTTTTCTTGAGGAAGTAAAGTTCTTCTTTCAGGCTGTCCAGATCTCCCCTCAGGGAGGCGATGATCTGCTCGTGGTCCGTCTTGGCCTTTTTCAGAGCAACACAGTCTCGCTCCACAGACTGACACATCACCAGCTCAGTCTCCCACCTAAGTAAAGTCCAGATAAATGGAGAGAAAGGCAGAAAAAAATAATATGTATTTACTTTCTTTTTAACTGCAATAGAAAGTGTCTCATAAAGTTACATCTAAACTTGAAAGCTCTGTCTGCAAAAAAGAAGAAAAGCATTCATATTGATCTAGTTCCATCTCATGATGACATCTCTTTGCAAAACGTTCATTAAACAAAATACTCAAGACTTTACAGGGAAAAAGTAGGAAATGAATGGTTGAAGCAAAAATGTAAATATTATGATGTTTTTCTAATAGGAATTTGCATTAAATACCTCAACAGTTGAGCCAATATCACACTAAAACGTAACACATACTTAACATTTTAGTATTAATGTAATGCTCCCATGCCACACAGTTATTAATGTGCGCTACTGCATGAAGCAGATGTAGTAAACCTCAATCAAAGACAGTGATTAAACTCTAACAGGCTCAGTAAATCATGTAAATCATGTCTCAGTTGTTCATCTTCATCCTGTAATCATGAATCACTCACTTAATTCTGAAGTCATCAGCAGCCAGTTTAGCATTATCAATCTCTAACATGAGACGAGCATTTTCCAAGGTCCTCTTCCTCACCTGACAAATATTGACGGGGAGAAACAATGTTATGATAGACATCAACATCCTTTATTAAATTCACACAGAAGTCATGTGGATTTGATGCTTCGTGTATTGCGTTCACATATTTATATTCATTAATACTGGCAGTGAAAGTAGCCAATGTTACAAAAGAATGTGAACATTCCATCTTCATGAAACTGTAACTTTTTCTGTTTGGTCAAAATAGGCAGAAATAATGACTTCACTCAGGCTCTGCTTGGTACAACTCAAAGATTAAGTGTAGGTGAAATTCTGCCTCTGATGAATCTAATAATGCAGTTCCTGCTAAAAGATCATATGTCCACATTTGCATGAATGTTTTGTCTATGTAAAATAACCAATGTCATTATAACCTTGAGCTTTGTTCATGAAAACAGAACTTGCAATCTGGCTACCGGTCTGTGTCACGTACAGTGTGTCTGGTGTGGTTCCACGGCCCTTCATGCTTACCTCTTGCTCAACAGCATGAGCTTGGGCCATCATGGAATCAAGGTCATGGCCTTTGGGAATGCGGTCGAGCATCAGCTTCTTGATCTTGGCCTCCAGGTCTGCATTGGAGCGCTCCAGTGAACGCACCTGGAGGAAGACAAAGAGAGAGAAACAGTTTAATGATCAGAGTGTTTCTGCTTGCTACTAGTGGTGTCAGATCCTTGTCTGCATGGTGTCAAGTGGAGATACACCCATCACCCATTTGGCTGCTGACCAACAGTATAACAGCGCTGCTACTGTTTTATGAATCACACCTTGTCCAGGTAGTTGGCCAGACGGCTGTTGAGACTCTGCATGGCTTCCTTATCATTGACGCTGTTGCCATGCAGGCCGTTAAGTTGCAGGCTGGTTGGCCCATTGAGATCCTGGCTGATGGAGACCGAACGGCTCAGCGGGCTGGCTGCAGCAAAAGACACCGACGCACGGGAGCGGGCGCGGCCGGTGTCCATCAGAGAACGACTGGAAAAGGAGGGCTGACGGTTCATAGAGAAGCTCCTCACCGACATGCTGGAAGCCATGATGGGTGGCTGTGAGGACACAAAGATGGAAATGTTGGTGAACTTGTAAAGATAAAATGGAGGCAAAACATGACGAGAGAAACCCAAGCACAATCACACGTTACATCCATCACAGCTACTAAGGGCTCACACTCTGAATAGAGAGTGGATGGATTTTCAAATTACAGCTATAAGGTCATAAGGAAAATACATAACTTCAAATGCCAGACTGTTTGACTTATTGCAGCAGTTTAAAGCTAGTGTTACATGACATCTGGCTGTGGAAAAGCTCTTTTGTGGCCCTTAAGCAAATGTGTTTTATTCTAGCATTTGGCTAGACTTACATACAAGTAGGGCCTTAGATTCAAGACGACGGAACGCCCCACTGAAAATGATGAAAGGAGTCTTTCAATGAGTGTACATATGGCCGGCTAGTGGCTTTTAAAATGAACCATCTGCATTGAAGAAATGACGACTTTACAGTCAGAGCCACTTCAGTCTGTTCGTCTCGGCTCTGTTCAAATGCAACTTCAACTCAAGTCAGGGTAAAATCAAAATGTAAATGAGCACAGCTCAACCCTGGGTCGAAGGAGAGCCTCTCAACGGGACTGAGAACGCTCTCATATAGTCTATTACTATGATAATGAAGTGCATTTTATATTCAAGAAGAGACTAATAGAGGATTCATAAAAACATAAAGTGAGGAGATAAAAAGTGGCTTCACAAAATAGCTTTCTTAAAGGTTTAGACTAATGGAGAAGTGGTTAAATGTTATAAAAGATTATGAAAGTTATGTTTCTATGTAAATCCAGTTCACACGCAAATCATTTTTTTCAGCAATGTAACTTTGTTTACTGTAAATACCTAGTATTTTCTTCCCTACTTTTTAACCTCAGTTAAGTTTAACAGGTGTTCACATTACTTTCTGGACTTCATCAAGTGTGACTAGTTGGTGTATAGATCGATGTCAAACATATACAGGACGGTATCTTTGTGTGTGTGTGTGTGTGTGTGTGTGTGTGAGTGTGAGTGTGAGTGTGTGTGTGTGTGTTTCTGTAGATTAGCAGTCAAGGGAACCTCTCTGTCTCTCTGTCACTTGATCCTTGCAACACCGTTCCCACAAGACTACAAAGGACCCAGCAGGAGACAGACGGCCCTTGTTCAGATGAAAGATATAGCTTGGGAAAATGATCGGGAAAATATTCAGAGTGAATTCCAGTGACACAAGGAGACACTTTGTTCAGCAGGAAATAGCCTTTCATTTCATTTTTTTTTGTTTAGATCACCTTGTCATTAGCTGACAAATAGTTGTGATGACAACCGTTGAATGAAAGTGAACAGAAAGATAAGATTCATTTGCTAGAAAGTGGTAGAAGCTTTTTCTTCCAAATGCTTATTTTTTTCATAATGTCAACTATTAAACTTAATAAAAGAAAAAAAGTAGAATTGTTGGAAATTACTTAAATCATCAATTCTAATAAATCTAATTACAATAACCCCTTAAAAAGCATCCTACTCACCAGGGTTTTCTTCAGATAGATGCACTGTGGGATCCAGAGGAATACACGAGGCTCTGTGCTGCTGATGCTACAGGACAGGTGAGCTTATATGCAGGTGTGCAGGAAGTGGGAGGAGCTAACTGTGAACAGGAGGTGTGTTTACTGCACCTGAAGGTCTTGAGAACGGTAGATGTGGGTCTTGTGATTAAACTGTAACATACATTTCCATTTTACCTGCCTACTGTTGAGGTGCACTAAGCTGAGAAACTCCATAGTACCTTTATTATGAGGAGGCAGTGACAGAATAGGTATTGTAGGTCTGAGCTTGGCTTCAGAGCTTGAATTTGTACTTAATACTCTTTATTTTTTAACCTTCGTCCATTGTCCTGATGTCTAAAATACTTACTTGTAACAGTAATTTGTGTCTGATATGGTTTAAAAAAAATTCCATTTACCAGATTAAATTCACCCAGGATCTATGAACATACAAATATTAGGGGCTTTCCGACCGGAGGGATTTTTGCAGTTCTTAGAACTAAACATTCCTAGAACACTTTTTTCGTCGTGTTCCGACAGGAACAAAAAAAATTGGGGATTTTTAAGTTCCTCTGGCCTCAGTAGCATACTTTTTTTAGCTCCTACTTCAGAGCAGGGTCTTTTCCCTTTTCCTAGGTGTACTTGATTGGTCGAACTTATAAGTCACGCCCCCTGCCAACTCGGAACTTGCAGACAGAGCAACAACGGGACATTTTTAACAATTTTCTCCATCTTATTCATCATTAAATTCACTTCTGACAACGTTTTAGGCTAAAAATTAACTGTTTGGATTTCGAATATAGGCAGTCTTGCGCAAATTGATGCCGAATTGACAATTTGCTTCAAAGTTTTCGGAGTTGAGAACCTCCATGAAGTGAGGCGACAGCCAGGAAGCGCCTGCCCCGGCCTCTAGCTCGTTGCTCGGCCAGTCTTGCTCAGACACCTCGCTGTAAGCTGGAGGTCTCTCAGACCGCTCTCGTAAATAAGAGGCTTTTATTTCGCCGTTGACGGTTCGTTTGTTTAAATATCACAACACATGTCCATCATAAGATTAACGGGAACCTGTGGTTAACTGTCTTTTCGGAGTTAAACTCCACAAGCGTGTCCTGCGGCTCGCCGGCCGTCACTCACACACACACACACACACACGTCCACAGCGCAGCAGGCAAACGCGGGGTCTGTTCCGAGTATAATAAAGCCCCGTCTGTGTTGAGCAAAACATTACGTGAATTACTACGAGAATGGACGGAATGCGGAACTCGGAAAAGTGGACTGATGCGGAGGTGCAGGCACTGCTGGCCATGTACGGCCTCCTCCATGCTGCTTTGTTGTTGTATGTGGCGCTAAGGTCTAGTGACGATGCTATAAAGACCGTTGCCGTGCTTGCGTCACTCCCTTACCCCTCCTACCAGTCCCTATGGCCACTTGGCCAGGGGGAATGCAAATGGAAAAAAAGATTTTGGGGGAGAGTAGTTCTTAGAACTGCTTAGAAGTGTACTTTTCCTCTAAAAAGTACAAGTACTATCTGGTGGGAAAGCACCTAATGTTCATTTCAATAGGTTGCTGGGCACGAGATATCTTCTGTCTGTTTTTAGTGTATGTGCACTGGAGGTTTTAAGTTTTCACATCACATTTGTGTGTAAATTTCTTATTTGGACCATGATTGGCTTCCTAGTTGCGATGTCACAAAACCCTGCTTACGAACACGTGTGAAACTCAGATTTAAGGTAAACAAACTTTTTCCTCCCTCAACAGATGAATGTGAAGCAAACCTTCCAAGGATAAATGGACATACTGTAACATAATGGGGACTTTAAACAATGGGGGCAGAGCAACAAACTGTAGACCATAGACATTTCATCACCCTATAAAGTTGATATGGTAAACATGAAACAACCTTCTGTTAACACATCCTGGAAACACGCATCAACATAACCATTCTGAGTCGTCTTTCAAGCCACCAACTCTAGAGAGAAATAGTTGCTAAATGCTCAAAGAGGTGAGAGTGAACCACAACAGTAAAACTGTGGGTTGTAAAACCAAAACAATGAGCTGAAAGATGCCAAAACGCTTTGTAGGAGAACTGCAGAGTTGTGTGACAATTCTCTTTGGATTCGTCGCTATGAGAGACCCCTTTCACACTATTATGAAAATATAGGGTAGTGCAGGTTTGAATACTAAACCAATATATTCTTTCAACAAATATTCAGTCAGGGATGCTGACAGTTCTCAGCTTCCACCTCGCAGCATCACTGATCTCAAGAAAGCATGCCCTCTCATGTATCTGTGCTGTTAAATATCTCATTATCATCACCATCCTTTTACTGTTTGTATGTGGGTGGGTGGAGCCCTGCCAAGCTTAAAGCTACTTATATACATATTAGATTTTGCATACTTTATTATTTTTTTCATATTTTTATTGTAATTCTCTTCATTTCTATATTTATGTCTCTTAGTGGAGCCCTGTCTGCAGTTCCCTGAAGCCCTCCTGTCATCTCGCTGCAACCTGACCCTCCTACCGGTTGGAGATAAAATATTCAACAAGTCGCTCACAGAGAAAGAAAACCTGCTGGCTGTAGCACTGTGAAACAAACGTGGTGTAAACTCATAATAGTTTACATACAGACACAACATATATCAAAGCTTATGCCCTGAAACACTCCAATAAATGTGTCATCGTTAATGAAGTTGTAACTTTAAAGATGACGCTGTATTTGAGTGCCAGGGAAGACATTTAGACTGACCAAATGCTTACTGTCATTTATTTACTCTCTACACACACATACACGTGTGTAACTAACACATGCTGCTGTGGTCAATATTTACTGACGACACACACACACACACACACACACACACTCTCTCTCATGCTACACAGCAGGACTGATTAAATTATTCAATTCAATTATGTAACTATAACTCTTTGAACTTTGTCCATGCAAATTCTTGTAGAAACATAGAGGGACGTGTCATATCAAAAATGTTTGTGTGTGTGTTTTCCATGTATTATCATATTCAAATTCAAGTGAGTTAAGTATTCCATGTGTCTGTCAGCATTGCAAATGTCTCTATTTGCATCCACAGACATTCTGCATTTAGTTCCTACGAGTTGTGTTGGCACGGTGGCACACATTGGTTCATTCTTTTGCTCGGTAATTAACGCATCGGTGTAGATGCGTGCTTAAAAACCAAAACTATTGTCACTCAAAAAATTGTCCAAAAGTTGAAACTTAAAGTTTGATATGATCAGTTTATTTCAAAATGATAACTAAACTAATCAAACAAAATAATGGTTCTCCTTTTCCTCTTACCACGTTATCACCATATACACTGAGGCTGACCTCGCTGTGCGAAACACAGCTGTACCAATTAGGCCACATTTAAATACACTTTTTCCACCCACAGCGTCACGCGCTGGTTGCCCATGAATACCTCCAACATGTTGTATTTGAACAAAAAGCGAATAGCTATATTATTCTCATATGCTTTATGACATGTATCTGTGTCCTTACAATTTACAAGCTGCAACATGTGGTGCTCTGATGAAGGCTTGTTTGCCAAAAACACATCATCCTAAGAAGTGAAAAATGGTAACCTGAGGCTGTGCTATTAATATGTTGTGCTTTTGAACTGCTGCTCTCCTTATATTTTGCTGTGACTTAACTAGTGAATCTCTTGCGTCTTATAATAAATAATTATTTCTTTGTATGCCACTTTTTCATTACAAACAATCAATAAAATCAAAGGTGCATGAACAAAATCAACAATGTGCAGCGTATAGAACATAATAAGATGCCAACCATAAAAGATTTAAAAATGATTGAGAGGCTAATTGACAAAAATCTGCTTTAAGAAGTCATTTAAATGTAATTAAAGGAAAAATAATTATCAAATGTAGTCCTAAGAGATGGAAATGGACAACAGGGCAAAGTTGAAGTGGGTTAGATGATAGACCTGAAGGGACAGAGAATGATACAAAACAAAAAACACATCTGTATTTTATTACTGCAAATCTTCATTGGTTCAAAATGTTGCCAGTGCCTTCGGTGCATATTCCCATCAGACCACACATCATTCACCAGGCAGTGATCTCTGGCTGAACAGCTGTAATCTATCTCCATTCTGTGGTGAAGGCTGGTCTATACAGGCCAAATGCAGAACAAAGCAGGTACCAGGACCTCCCAAAAGAGGGCAGCAACAAGCTGTCCTACTGTAGTGCTACTGTAGCTTTAGCCTTGTTATCCCAACAGATTGTCTCAATTGGATTTTCCATGTTTTTGAGTGCTTGGCAAATTATATTATATTTTTTTATCCCCTTAATATTTAGTATTGTGTTTTTACTTCCACTAAAATCAGAATCATTATCAAGTAGGTTTTCACATACAAAGGATTTGCTTTGGCGTTTTGGTGCATAACATCAACATTGTAAAATAAAATGAAATTAACAATAAAAGCAAGTATTGCAAAAATCAAGAGACATAAATACACCACACATAGAAGACGAGAAGAGAATTACAATAACAATATGAAAAATACCATAAAGGTATGCAAAATCTGATATATATAATTAGTTTTAAGGTTGGAAAATGAATTCACACACATTTGCACGTACAATATAAAGAGTGTAAATTATGTATCCAATTGCTTTAGCTCCTCATTGAAACTTTATAAAGTTCTGTAGATCTGAACAAAGTTTGTTAGAATGTATCTACTTACAGGCTACTGCATGTGGAGGGGTTATATAAAGAGACATGTAAACAAGGCGTATTTGCACTTTGCACCAAAACTATCACTAAACATGACGTGCACATCATCCCGACATGAGATCAATCATGATCGAGCTGAAACTTAATCAACTTTTCCTCTCACTGTCACTTTCTCTTTCTTTTCACTTTCTCTCCTTTGGCCAGTGTGGATCAGAGTTTGGTTGTTAAAAAAATAAACAGGTGATTAGACTGGCAGGATGTCAGGATACTAGGTATGACCCCACTTGACCCCTCATGACCCCTGTCACAAACGATCATGTGACCACACCAGCAAAATGCACACACCAGCAGAGAAAAGTGCAAACACTGTGGTACTGAAGACATCCAGGGTCAGGTCATCACTCTCATAATATTACGAAATACTAAACCACACAGACAGGAGAATTATATGGTTTATTTGGATGATGAAAAATTTAAAGTTCACTCCGAAATCAGCATGACAGTTTAGGACATGACACAAACACATTTTTTTTAAATAAGCAGGTAGTCTGCAGGAATTGAACTGTTAGTTAGTACAACATGATGCAGAGGGATGCAGCAACAAAGTCATAACAAAGCACAACTATGACAGGCAGAGCAAATAAAATAAAAGCATTTAAAACACCAGACCTGCGGAAACAGATTTTACGTTTGATGTATCAGGTAAAGGCTTCTTGGAGAAACAAACTTAAAACGCCTTCAGTATCATGCTGTGCAACATCCTCGCTACTCTGGCCATGAACATGACTGACGCCTCTCAATAATCATTTTGCTTGTGAAGTGATTGCTTCCTGTTACTATTCTGCTGGCAGGACTCACTTGCATTCATGTTGGCTGGCTGACAGACAGGCAAACAAACACAGACACACAGAGAGGCTAACAGACAGACAGACAGACAGACAGACAGAGCCAGAGATGAGCAAGTAGCCAAAGAAGAATCAGTTCATTTCACAACTTTGTGTATTGAGTCTTCTTCTGCATAACTATTAATGTTTTGGGTGTCAGAAATATGGTTGAAAACAGATTTTCTGTGAGTCTGCAGAGCCCTAACCTAAAAAAATGGAGTTGCATTTGGAGTTGATTGGTGCGAGGAATGGCCTCCTTTTCTAATGGAAAGCCAATTCAAGTTCAAGCCCAAAGTTCAATCAAAGATTTTGGGAGCTGATCCAAGTGATGTAAGTGAGACAGCAGAAACAAATAGCATTGCGTGTCCTGTGAACAATGCATCGCCAAAATGACAACTTTTCTAAGCTGCTAAGTCAAAATGTCTGCTGAGAAAAAAGGCCCAAGTGATGATGTTGGTATTAACCTATGTACTTCTTCTGTATTTATTATCAATTGACTGCTGTCTCTGTGAGCCAAATTAGGCTTTGGGGATATTAAAGCGTTATTCTACTCCACAGATGTACTGTATGTATGAAATCACTTACATTTTTTAAAGAAAATCTTAGTCGGATCACTGCAGATCATAGAAGTATGACATCATATCATAAAGCTTTTCAATTGGCTGAGCTACTAGTCCTCAATGACTCTGTACTATGACTCCTTCAGACTGGTTTGAACCTTTAGATGATGCATGCTGTAAAAGAGGAAGGTCAGACATTTCTTAAAGTGTGATCAACTCTGGAGATTAAAGGCAGATTGAATTATGCATAAAGCAATCTGTTGCTTACAATCACTTGTTTTTATTTCAAATAATTAATGCAATCCCATCTAATTTCACAACACTAAAGTATATTATTGAGGAAATCTTACTGTAGATTATTTGAGGCAGCAACAAGTTGCACATGTAATCAAGCTGTGATCTCAACTGCAGGCTGTTATTTTCTCTCCCTCTCCCAACTCAACATTTCTACAGTTTTTCTGCTGCCTCTGCTTCGTTCCTCACAGTTTCCCATCAAAAGTTTACATCTAAGCTGACAATTGGAAGTATATTCGTTATTCCACCAATCTAAGGACTCCACTCCAGACCCTGATTGATGCAATCTGGGCCCCAAGTCACCGTTTGATGGGCGGACGTCGGTACACCAGCCATTCTCTGATAAGAAGATAAGAATCTGCAGCGGAGAAATTACACACCGGTAACAACATGTGAGCAGCTCTGGAGGTCAGCACCTGCACTCGCTCTTTCTTTTCCTTTACTTTAACTATAAGGTTTTTTCCCCCTTCCTCCATTTGGGTTTTTCTCCCCCCTCCTGCCTGACTGCAGGTTGCTTTTGTGTGACGGAAACACGTCAGACCGCTCAGTATGTGTGTGGAGATTATTATCAGAAGGGTTGGTAATATTTAAGATATACATCTATATGCATAGCTGGTGGGTGTATGGAAAGTTGAAAGGGAAAGAGGTCTGTGTGTGTGTGTGTGTGTGTGTGTGTGTGTATATGTGTGTTGTGTGTGTGTTAACCCTTATTTAAAGCTCCATTGTGTAATGTTTTGAGCTGATTCTTAGCAAAAAAAACCTTTGTTCTTTCACAAATATGTGCTCATTCATGTGTAATTACTTCCACCAACTAATCAAAGTATTCTCTTAAGCGTAGAATCTGCCATTCAGAATACATATGAGCGAGTCGCTCGTATGTTTTCTGCCATGTTGCGCCTCCATCTTTAAAATACATTAGCCAAAGAGGGACATACCTCCACCTTTCGCGCTTTTACACTCGCGGCACCGTGATGAATGCCAGGGGGAGATTACTCGATCTGCTGGCAGATTTGAAAGCCTGTTGAAGATGGAGGATCACACTGATACTTTACTAATATTAGCTTGCATTCATTAGGGAACCTGATAGCTGATGTTAGCAATGAAATGGTACCAAAATAACGAAAATGTAAAACTATTATTACACTGGAAGGAACACTCACGGACAAAGTACTTCTTGGAATAATACGGCCACTGTAAGAGTTAAAACGCGATCGGAATGGGAGGGGCTAGAAAGTAATATTCAGTTGGTTGTCATATACAATTTCCCCGCTAGATGGGAGAAATTCTTACACAATGCAGCCCAGGGAAGCAGCAGCAGATGCAGGGAGAGTAGCACCCTTGGGAGCTGCTTAGTGGTGCAACTACAGTCCTGTGGACAGCTGAGCCGATGTAGCAGTTATGTGAGTATGGTGCCTTGCTCAGTGGCCCCTCAAAAGTAATTGTAGAGAACTGTTTCTCACAAACTTCCCACTGTGAGAGTTTAAACTGCTGTGGCTCTAGTTTGAAGTCACTGACTACGGCTGGAAGCAAAGCAGGCAACTGTCCGGGGGCCCAGGAGCCCTCAAAGTACCTATTTTTACCTGGTTTTGTTGATTTGATTAATTTGAGATTACAAAATGATTTAAAGGCCCTAAAAACCTATTTCCTCAATCAGCTTCTTACTATGAGCGATGGAGTCATACATGAACATGATACTTTCTGCCAAAGTTGGAACAGTTTGGTTTTGTTTTTAAATGAGAGATTTCTGATATTTAGTTTTTCGCACTGATTTAAGTGGGTAGGAACAGGAGTTTAGAAAAGGAAATGTCATATGTCTCTGTGCATCAATCAGGATTTAGTAAATTTTTTTTAAAAGATTTTTTTTTGTGGGCATTTCTGCCTTTAATGGATAGGACAGCTGAGATATGAAAGGGGAGAGAGAGGGGAAAGACATGCAGGAAACCGTCACAAGTCAGACTCAAACCCTGGACCTTCTGCGTCGAGAAATAAACCTCTACATATGTGCGCCCGCTCTACCAACTGAGCTAACCCAACTACAGGACTTAGCAATGTTTGAATCAAAATCTGATGACACTATTTCCGAGCATTGAGTTTGATTGTTAATGGTTTAATCATATGTTGTGTTATTGAGAACTACTAATAATTTCTTAAGATTTGACACCAAGTTTTTATTGCATGATGAGAGACTAAAGATCTAGTAAAACCATTGTGGTCAGGAAAAAGGACACTTTGTCTTTTAATAAACGGGTTGTTTTAAAGTGGGTTCTTTAGTGTAAAGAATGCTAAATAACACACATATATACAGTAAATATATACTGTGGGTAATAGCGTCCTTTTGAATCACAATTTTCTGCCCAGTAAACACAAAAAAATATAAATCATTTTGATCATTTTTTGTCATCTTAAAATCTTTCTTTTTTATGTCAAAGTGACTGTGGCTGAGGCTCTAAACCAGACAAGACACACAAGACAATAACGACACAGCTCTGTGATCCGTCGCTCATGTGATCATTGGATGTTTGTTTTGAGGGAGAGAGCTCAAAATCCGATGTTGCTCAGCTTTCCTTCATTTGGTCCCATTAACGGCTGGCAGCACTCTTGTTTTTCCGTTGTTGTTGAAAGAAGCCCTTTCATATTCATATTCCATGTTCTTGGTCTGCACTGTGGTTGTGTGTGTGCGTGTGCATGCATGTGTATCTGTGTGTGTGAGTGTTTTCAGGAAAGACTCCATAAAGTATGCCCTCCAAAATATGAGTTAAATGGACAAAAAAGATGAACTAAAACAGGAGGGTTGTCAGTGCTGTGGGTTACATACTAATCTGGTAAGTATAGGTGATCATTAGCAGCATGGAAACAGGAAAAATGCTTGTCATTTTAACACAGTCCTTAATGAACAGCTATTAGTATAATGACATAATTCTAACTTACAAAGACCCGTGACTAATGTTAAAAGTACATGAAACTCAACTAATCTTTAATGAACATATGTGGTGTGAAGTAGCCTAAATTTGGAAAAACCACACTGAATGTATTACTCTTTTTGATTTTGTACAAATTTTGTAAATGAAATAAGAAAAGCCTGATATACACAATTAATCTTTAAAAACTGAAACATTTGTCAAGATAAAGACTTAAAGGTGAGTGTCATTGGGGGGCAGCGAACTTTAAATGCAGTTAATTCGGTATAGCCTACAAGCAGGAATTAATACTTGAATTAAGAATATTTTCTAATGAATGACATGTTTTGTCACTTCTGTTTGAATGTGACGTATTAGCAATTAGCCTATACCTGAGCCAGATTAAAATAAATACCCCTTTAATAGTTAAAGGGCTTGTCCTGCTAGATGTTACTGTGTCAATTTTGACAACAGGAAAATAAAAGAGTAATTTTTTTAGCACTGACTGAGTGCCATGATACGTTTCAGTGCTTCTTGCTTTAAGGTAGTTGTTGATCAATATGCCCAGCGGGTGCGATGAATATGCACGAGGTGTCCGCCGCGGCGGCCCGGTAATTGCCGGTCGTCAGGGGTGGCAGGCACGGTAATTTGCATCTTGGGGATCCTGCAATCAGCGTTCTATTCATTAGCGCGCCAGCCGCTTCATCTGCTGGCCACTCAGAGCTGCCAATCTCCCCTCGGCAGCCAAAGCATTTGAAAAAAAAACAGAAAGGAAAAGTTTCAATTACAAGGCTGCGAGTAGTGGTGTAACAAGTCTTAAACCCTATATTTAGGGTGTTTAATGCAGGTGATTGTCTGCTACAGCATTGTGAAAGAGAATTGGGGGAAAAGCTCAATGAAACAACCATAATCTCATGTATTTTATATAACCTTTATCTCGGGGTGACTGTCTGCATTCACAGGGGGGAGAGGACGGTGGCCACGACATCTATGCCCGTCTCAAGTGGGCCTTCAGTGCTTCCATCGAAACAGAGGGGGGAAGGGTTACATGAAAGAAAGAGTATTATGCCTCTATAAGAGAACACTGGCACTCAAGGCTATTGTCTCATGAAAATTACACACAGTGGGCAGGCTATAGGCTAACACTGGGAATCTATCATTTTCTTTGCAACAATAATGCAATGATTTCCAGTCTGATACCAGCGTATCGCTACATATGACACATTCATCAAAGCAGGGAGGGACAGTTAGCTGATATATGAGGGCAACACACACATAACACTTTATTCTTTCTCTCCTCACAGCCTAACTTCATAAATAAATCTGACGGCTCGTATGTGGACATACAAGACTCACTTTTATTTCCTGTATCCTGTTTGTGCTGTTTCCCTTGTGCTTTATTTCTTAGTTTTTTACCCTTACTTTTGAAGAGGATGCACAACTGTTGAAGCTTTATCCTGACGGCTTGTGAGCCCAGGGTGTGTGTGTGTGTGTGTGTGTGTGTGTGTGTGTGTGTGTGTGTGTGTGTGTGTGTGTGTGTGTAACGCTGTGAATCTTCTATTGTTTTGCAGTGTGGCTGTTTCCTGCATCATAAATCTACATGAACACACAATAATATATATAATTTTTGAATAAAACAATTATGCACAAAACCTACAAACAGATGCAGATATAAAAAAATACGTAATATATATATATACAGATGCTAATAATAACAACTAATAATACACCTACACATGAGCACATTTGCAAATAAACAGACACAAACACACACCACTCTGCATACACAGCTCCTTTGGCCTCCCATTGTCTTATAGAGGAAGCCTGTGAGTGGAGGAGGTCGAATCTTGTCCTAAGCTGAAGGAGAACGCAGTGCAAGAGGGGGCCAATGGAGAGAAAACACCAGGATGGAGAGAAAACACCAGGATGGAGAGACAAGGCTAAAAGGAGGCGAAGGAGGAAGAGGAAGAGCAAAAAGAGGAGGAGGCAAGATGTTGTTTCCAAAAATTCAGATCCTTACTGACAGGGAGTTTGACCAGCTGTAAGTAAAGCAGTTTGATCTGAGGTGATTTGAGGATCTGAGGTTATAGAGGTGTATCTACTATATACGCATAAGAGGGTCTTTTGTATCAAGCAAATTAGGGTTTTGTGTTCTAATATGCATTTATTTGAAGATCATCAAAAAAAAACTTAAATGTCAATCTATATTTTACATAGCTCAGTAGTGTCTCTCTCTCACACACTCACACACACACACACACACACACACACACACACACACAAACACACACAAGTTTGTAAGACTCTGATGGTTTTATAATAGTGTCTGCTAACTGGATATAAATACTTTTAATTGGCATGGAGCTATTTGACTGATTAAAGCCACCACATCAAACCTATGTGTGTATAAGTGTGAGTGTGTGATTCATACATGATTTATATGGTCATAAAGAGCTGACAGCTGCCATGGTTGATATGTGAAGGCTGAAACAGAAACAAAGCAGACAGTAGTCAAATTAAAAGAATATTAGATTTTTGTTGAAGGTTTTAGAGTCGTTTAGAAAGAAAAAGATCTGAATACAGGGTCTGAATACAGTAGGAAGGGGTTAAACACAGAACCGCCTGGTCAGCTTTTCTTTTTGTGATTTCAGCCCAATTAAAGTGTAAATATGTGCCTCGTGAACACAAGTAAGAGAAGCATGTTTTACTGTAATACAGATAAAAGTTGACAGTTTAGTAATCGTGTGAATCGAGTGTGAGCATCGTGGATGATGAGTGTGTAAGTTTATTTTAATTTCTGATGACCTAAGTTCAAATACTGACTCATATCAAGGCCATTTCTACAGTGAATATGTTTCTAGTTTCAGTTGTAGTTCTACCGATGGCAATGCCAGTCGGTCGGTCCACCACTTTGGTCCAGGCTGAAATATGTATCTTATTATCTATCGCTTAACTTTTCATCTAAAATCTCAATACAAACTCATAAACACAGACATATGAAATTGCCTTACAATGCACTGCATAACATTTAGATGATATATGGTTATAAGGAGACAGATTTCTGCCACTCATTCATAACAGTAACAGCTACCTCTTTGTTGTCTTTGCACCGCACCGCACCCCTATACTGTATCACTGAAACTCAAAACTAAAAGCAACCTATTTCTGTAATCACTGAAACAACATCATTGATTCAACATGTCTCTGTCACATGTAGCACCTCTCCCAATTCTGCTTCGATGCATATCTTTGCTGTGCTATTGCAACTGAACTCTCTCTTTCTATAACACACACACACACACACACACATGCACGCACGCACGCACGCACGCACGCACTCACACACACACACACACACACACACACACACACACACACACACACACACACACACACACACACACACAGAGTAACTCCCTTTCTCCAAATGACTGAAATAACACTATTACTCTTGCCATCATCATGTCAAAACCCTTTTCAGTGTCAGTCTGTCTCACCCAGCATGGATGACCAGACCTGCAGCTGTCAAAATTCCACAAAAAATAATAAAGACTCCTCGAGACCCAAGAAGAAGAGAGGAGCAGTTGAAAGGTAAGGTGAATTCCAGGGAAGTAAAACTCTGGGAATTTATGACGCTCCTTGTCCGATTTAGAACAACAACCTCTTCTTTTTCTGAGAGGTGTGAGCAGTACGCCAGCACCGTCGCGCCTTCCTGGACCTGAAAAGAAAGGAAGCCTGTGGAGTTCTCTGAAACCACGGCAACCTCACAGCCCTGCCCACAGAGACACCTTGACACGCACCTGTCAAAGACGTCAATATGTTTTGTGTGCACGTGCACAGTGAGAGACTGAGGGGGGACAGGAAGTGTGAGTGAGTGGAGTGTGCAGTGCAACTCTGTGGGTGGCAAAGGAGAGGGATCACTGGATTTGACAGGAGCTATTTGACTAATCCAAAACAACAGCTGTAAGGGAGGGATGAGGGGATGAAGGGGAGGAGGAGGTGGAGGGGAGGTACAGGAAGTGAAGAGGGGAGGAGGGCTGTCAGTTAAGGAAGAGGATTTTGGGAGAAAGTGAATTATGGAAAGGGTATATGAAAATTAATTCCGCATGTAAGCCCTGAGGGGGAAGAGAACCTAAAACACCACAAATAGAAAAAGAAAATGTTGGACATGACGAAAAGAGGCGGGTGAGGTGATGTTAGATCTGCAGGATTGTGACTGGGAAGGAGACAAAGGGGGGGAGAGAGGAAAAAGGGCGACTTGGTCGAACCTAACAGGGTATCGCTGGGTTGCATCCATTAACTTCTACACAGGGGGTTGTATCAGCACACATGGCAACACAGGTGAGAATGATTTCACTCACACATACACACGCCACCCTCACGCATACACTGGCCTTCATTACACATCTGGTTGAGTTTTATTGAGGGAAGCTGCATTGGGGTGGTCCTTGCCCCTCTAACAGGTCTGTCCTGTTAATACGGCAGGCCACGGAGAGTCCATCACCCTGCGGGGCCGCATCTTAACATCTTAACATCTTAACATCTTAACATCTTAACATCTTAACATATCCTCTCTGTGCAGATTAGCGACACTCACAGCTCAGTGTAGCAGTGCAAATAAAAGAAACTAAACGTTGACATCTAACATGGGGGCTGGTGGAAAGAGGCTGTTTTGCCTCTTTTTTTATAAGGAAAACATAGGTCATGATTTTAAGTAATAGTTAAACATTTAGGGAAATGCACTCGTTTCCTATCTTGCCAAGAGTTAGATGAGAAAATCGATACCACTCTCATGTCTGTTTGTTTAAAAATTCAGAAATCCATGAAATGACATGTGGTGTGCCCCAGGGGTCAGTTTTAGGCCCTGTTCTTTTTAATCTGTATATGCTACCTCTTGCCAGTGTCATCAGGAGGCATGGAATCAACTTTCACAGTTATGCTGATGATACGCAGCTGTACATCTCCATGTCTCCTGATGACACAAGACCAATGGATGCTCTTTTTAACTTTAACTCTTTTTTAAATCCTGGATGGCAGAAAACTTTTTACAGCTTAACCAGGACAAAACTAAAGTTTTAATCATCGGTCCTGAGGCTCAGAGAGAGAAACCCCAAACCAAACTGCAGGTATTTTCGGGTTTCGCGTTTTTTGCAGGTAAAAGTGAAAATAAAGTGAAAAACCAGGGCATCATTTTTGACTCTGAGCTTGGGTTTATCCCACATATTAAATACACAACTAAAATAGGTTTTTATCACCTCAAAAATATAGCCAGAGTCTGCCCTATTCTCTCTCGCTGATGCATGCTTTTATCACCAGTCGCATTGACTACTGTAATGCCCTGCTTCATGGTCTTCCCAAAAAGAGTATCTCCCCTCTCCAACTGTTACAGAACTCAGCTGTTTGTGTGCTGACGAAGACCAGAAGGCAGGCACACATTACGCCGGTTTTAAAATCATTGCATTGGCTCCCCGTGTGTTTCAGGATCGATTTTAAGGTTCTTTTACTGGTTTTTAAATCTCTTAATGGTCTTGGGCCTTCTTATCTTTCGGAACTGCTTTTACCCTATGAGCCTTCGCGGACCCTAAGGTCCTCCGGTACTGGCCTTTTGATTATTCCCAAAGTCCGGACACACACTCACGGAGAGACGTCGTTCCAGTACTACGGCCCCCGTCTGTGGAACAGCCTGCTGGAGGACCTCAGGGCTGCAGAGAATGTTCAGATTTTTAAGAACAGGCTCAAGACCCACCTTTTTAAGTTAACTTAGCTTTTCTGCGCTCAGCCACATGTTTTATTGTGTGTATGAGAAAGGCAAAAAAATCCTCCATAAAACCCCAACTTTTATGGAGCGGAGCCCTCAGCATTGGGTCCCCTTCATTTGTTTTTGACTTTATTGGATAGTTAACTGTAGTTACTGACAGCAGACATGAAGAGCGATAAAAAAAGAGGGGAGCGACATGTAAAAGTAATGTAGAAGTTCCAAACAACAACCAGCACAGATCAATGTTGAAGCCTGTGTGAGAAGTGTCTTCAGCTGCAGTCCTCTTATGGCTACTTCATACTTTCCTCAAATAAATTCAGTTCATAAATACTGGCATGTGTCAGACAAAATATCGGGGCACTGTAGTTTTAACTAAACTTTACCCAAACAGGAGTAAATAGTGCATTTGTAGAGGACTATTTTCACCTGTGGAATTGGTGCACTGGTGAGTATTTACAGCAGCAGGATGGCGTAGTATGTGGGATTGATTCAAAACAAACTACAGATATATGACCCAGTACGACGGTGTGGCTCATTACAGTGATTTGACAGAGATGTGCCTCGTTTCTGTATCCACAGGTGATAAATGGTCCATTGCATTCTGGTTTGTGCTGAAATATCGAGTAATATCACTTAATGTATGCATGTATATTTTCATCTTTGCTGTTCTTCATGGCATGAATGTGAAAAAACAAACATGGGGTTTAACTGAAATCCAGACCCATCTGCATACCGAGACAGAGGTCTGCGATCTGCGGTTATATCTATTTCGTCTGCTGAGGTTACGTTGGTTCTGCTCAGGGATTTGGCTGTGAAGCCCAGTTCCTGTGGCTTCAGACCAAACCAAGAACAGAAACCCTTTTCCTTGCATATCTTCTCTAGATGTCTGGCTTCTCTCATCTCTCTGCTGCTCAGTGTCTCCTGGATCCCGTTCCAGAAACCGTGAGAGCAAAATGGGCTTCTTCTTCTCTGCTTCCATCGCTGTGGTATTGCTGAAGTATCTGAGGGTTTCGCTGAGGTATTCTGAAGCATCACTTTGATGGGATCAGGCCATGTTTGGTCATGAATGTGGTTTTGGGCGAAGAGACGTGAATGAAAGGGAATGAAAACTGACAGGGTAAAACACTTGAGGGTGAAGGGCTGATGCAGTGGACGGCTTTGGCCAGACCAATGCAGCCAATATAACTATCCAGGTGTTCTGTTCTCTTTGGCCCGAGCTCTGACAAAATGAACAACTGTCTGCATGTCAGTAATCTGATATATTAAGAAGAAACACACACATACTATATTTGCACACATGCTTAGAAGAAGATAAAGACAGCATGAAGTCATAGAGCTTTTATTTGAGAAAGCTTATTTCCTGAAAAAAACTAAAAATTCTCAAATCAGCTTCAAGAAAACACCTGAAAGTCTGAATTTATTAAAATCCGATTGCATTATTTCATTGCATTAACTGGGTCATTGTTTTAAATGCTAAACTTATTTTATAACTCTAATTTAGACCCTTTAAAATAATGATCCATTTCCTTCACATGCACCCTCTTAACCTCCCCGTTAAATCTGGAGGTCTAGACCTGAACTCCTCTTTTAAGTCACTTTGGGAACTTTAAACACGCCTTCATGTCTGATTGGGTCTCAGTTCTTTGGTAACTTATACAAAGCAGCTTCTGCACCATGTGTGTGTGTGTGTGTGTGTGTGTGTGTGTGTGTGTGTGTGTGTGTATGTGTGTGTGTGTGTGTGTGTGTGTGTGTGTGTGTGTGTGTGTGTGTGTGTATGTGTGTGTGTGTGTGTGTGTGTGTGTGTGTGTGTGTGTGTGTGTGCTCATGACTGCATCTTGGATCTAAGTAGCAACAGATGCTGCGCTGACCTCAGAGGCTTCCTGGAAACGCAAATTTGTCAAAATGAAGCAGGAAAAAGAGAGAGCAGCAGTTTAGGTAAATGTAACATATAGGACACACACACACACACACACACACACACACACACACTTTCAGACATAACACACATAAACGCAGCACAGGCACACTTGTACATATGCCCCTTCACATACTGAACACACACACCAAGTCTAGGGTTGTGTTACAAGGGATGTACAGAATGGATAATCACAAATACACACACAATATCAAAAAGAGTGAAATATATACTCGCACACGCGCACACGCACACACACGCACACACACACACACACACACACACACACACACACACACACACACACACACACACACACACACACACACCAGTATTGTAAGTACATTGCTTATGTCAATTTACATGGACTAACCAATTTATCACACAGAATATGTCAAATAGTGAAGAGCTGAGCAAGAGTACAAATCAATTTGGATCTATTCACTTGCAACTTGGAAGGTAAGAAATGTCTCGAGGAGCCAATATTGATTTTTGTGAAGCCAGACCAGATTTTAAAGACATAACAACTAAAAATGCTAAAATAATATTTATTCTAGCTGACCATGTAATCTGAATGGCCAAAGGGAGACAAACATTTTTCAAAATACAGACACGCCTAAAAGTAAGAAGAAGAAGAAGAAGAATAGAAAGAAAAAAGGAAAATGAGATCTCCTCACCAAAAAAAGAAAACAGCTAAATAAATCTGTGCAGCTGAAATGTTATCTTCAGAAGAGGTAAAAATTAAGCTGCATAGTGTAGTTGTTGATAAAGAACAATTTCCTGCTGATGTAATGACAGAGCATTTGAAACACAGCTTGTAAAACAAATCATGTTCTTTCTTTGGCTTCATTCCAGAGGGTAGTTTTTAGAGCGATAACACCAAATTATTCGCTCACTGAGAACCACATTGCCCTCTCAAACATCTCTCCTTTTCTTACTTTTTTCAGCACCGGAAGCAATCACGCTATCTCTGTGACGAACAAGCAGCCTGACCGCATAATATCACCTCTTTAGGAAAACAAGAGGAAACGCGTGCCAGTTGCTCTCACATGTGATCAATTATTTTACGGTGAAATCGGGCTGTGGGGGAAAAATTTCAGCCATTAGCCCTTTAGTGCAGGGATCATACTGAGGGTAATAGTGACTAAACACTGAATAAACACATTTGGCTAATAGGTCATTCGAACCTGAAGAGGAGAAGGTAGGCCTGTTGATTGGCCACAAGGTTGTTGTAAGTTCTTGCATTAGCTAAATGTGCATTTACACTCACTCAGAAATGCACAAACACATGCACAGTAATGAACAAAACAACACCTACTAGAGTTTATTGTCAGGACTGTCACAGGCAATTATAGCAACTATTGTAAATCACAATTAAAATGAGTCATGCAGCTGACTAGCAATTAGTAGTGTGTGTGTCAGCTTTAATAGAGCTTTCAGGGCAACACAAGGCAGTTTAAGACAGCCAGCCAGGATTTCTGGCTTATTAGTCAAATTCCTAAAAAGTATGCAATGCTGCAAGTCTTGAAAACTAGGTAATTTGTCAAGAATTTGTCAATCAATGTGTCACTTTACTACCCTTACCGACATATTTTTTTTAAAGGATTACATTTCAAATTACATACATGCATATCATATTCACAACATATCACATAAACATGTACATATACTGTACACTCCTAGTGGAAGAAGTGTTCATATCCTTTGTTAAAAGTAGCAATAACACAGTATAAAAATGTTTTATTACACGTAAAAGTCCTATAATATATGGATCTTGTCAGCATTATTGATATTAATATTATGTCATTGTATTATGTTAAAGTGCTCAAATTATGCTTTTTGGCTTTTCCCCTTTCCTTTATTGTGTTACTTATCTTTTTGTGCACGTTATAGGTTTACAAAGTCAAAAAGCCCAAAGTCTACCCCAAAGGGACTTACCATCTCCAACAGAAAACACTGTTGACAAACTGCTCCAAACAGTTCTATTGTAGTCCAGCCTTTACTTCCATGACGAACGTGCGTCACTTTGTAACACACGTTATAATGCTCGCCTAGCTGCTAGCGTGGCACTCCCTCATGCTCTGCAACTGACTAGCTAGCAGTACTTACTGTGCATGTGCGACTCTTAACAAAGACAGTACAGAAATGAGATGCCTCACTCTGTAGCTAAAACAGAGAGCTCAACACACAGGGTGAAAAGAGGAGCTGCAGCAATGTGCAGTACAACACAAATATAGTGTTTTCTGAAAATGAAACCACATAAACCTATTCTGGTACAACCTCTATTTATCTATCTATCTATCTATCTATCTATCTATACAATTATGAACCTGAAAATGAGCATAATATGTTAATAATAAATAATGTATTATATTATCATTAGCTACAGTGGAATAAGTATTTAAATCGTTTACTTAAGTAAAAATAACAATACTACACTATAATGTATAAAGTACTGCATTCAAAAATCAAATAAAAGTAGAGGAGTATTATCTTCAGCAAAATATAAGTATCAAAAGTAAAAGCATTCATTAGGCAGACTGGGACCTATCAGTGTTATATTATTATATTATTGGATCATTATTATTGATGCATTAAGATGTGAGATGTACTTTGTTGTTGTTGCTAGTTGAGGTGGAGATACAGCTGCTTTGTATACTTTTACATGGTGTATTCTATAAGAAAGCATAATGTTTCATAAACTGATCATATGTCTTGTATGTCAAATCTTAATCTGAAAAGTAACTAGTAACTACAGGCCTAGTTGTTAAATAAATGTAGTGGCGTAAAAACTTTCCCTCTGCAACGTAGTAGCATAAAATATTCAAGTAAAGTACAAGTACTTCAAAACTGTACTTTAGCAGAATTCTTGAGTAAAAAAAAAAAAAAATTACTATAATAAATCCAATACTGACATACACATCTCTACATAGTTTACCATGTATTGCAAGTATAACAAGTATTGACCAATCGACAATTGCTAAAACATGTTCGAGTCCAATCAATATAGTTTTTTACATCATTGTTGTTTGACTGTATTTTAAGGTCTTTTATTATTTTGTCCACCCTGTATGTACACTCTCTCTCTCTCACACACACACACACACACACACACACACACACACACACAGCTTCAGGCGCTGCATGAGCAGGGTGAAACTTAACTGCTTACCTAATTAACACAGGCTGAAGGTTTCCCGCTCTAACTCCAGCACCTTTAACCTCAACATAAGAACCAGGTACTCACCAGAAAACCTTGACACCGGAGCTCACAGCAGTAAATACAGTACAACCACTTTCATCTACTCAAATATGGTCTTTGTACTTTTTCTATTTATAGTATATCTGTGTTTTTTTCCATCCAGGAGCCAATGATGTATGCGGAATCATCATTCTTCACAAACCCTGATTTTTTTCTACATGGTCTGCTTACACAGGATTCGTCCTCAGAATCGTGAGATTTTTTGCAGCATAGAGTGTGACTATACTTTTTTAAACATATTTGTTTTTACTGAAAAAGTTGAGGAACACATTCCGTGCTCTCTCTCTCTCTCTCTCTCTCTCTCTCTCTTCCCATCAGCCTCTCTTGTCTTTCCCCGCCTCTCTCTTTCCCTGCCTCTGTTTATTCTTCTGGCGGTGCAACAGGCCCCAGAGCCCAGAGGCAAGTCATGTTCTCAGGGAAACGGCAACTCTCCACAGAGCTGATATCAAAATAGTTTAAAATGTGAATTGTCTGATAGTTCCCAGTGAATGCAGAGCTGAGCCAAACACTTCCAGATCCCCCTGCCAGCAGAATGTAAACAGAGCCGGGGGCTGGGAGAGAGCAAGTCAACCTGTTGTGTTCTTGTCATACAGCAAGCTCAGATTATTTTTTTTCCAAGTTAAAAGTAGCGTTTTGTTTTTGTTAAAAAAGTCATGGGTGTGCAGGTGGTGACTCTTGCCGGGGAAATATTTTGTCAGAGCTAGAATAGTGATATGAACCAGACGTCAGCAACGTTATTTCTTCATGTCTAAAATTAACAACAGTGAGAAAACAATGTTGTAATTTTGATATAATGTTGTATAAGATTAGCTTAGTCGGATGCTGCCCATGTAAAAGCAATGTCCGCAGTGTCGTATCCAATCTCTCTCCCCTGATTCCCTGCCTGCTCTCTAATATCTGTCTAATGAATCTAATGAGGTAAAATGCCCGTCCCCTCCACTACAAAAATATTCTTATGAACAGAAAGGTAAAGATCATTCTTGGAGGCTTGTTTCTGAGATAATGCACATACAATGTCGATAGTACCCTACTGTAGTTCGTTAGCCAGTAGTTTTTTTGCCCGATTGGGTAACACTTTACTTTAACTCGCCCTATTCAGCATTTATAAGCAGTATACTGTGCAAACATTTAAACGGTTAGTATCACACAATAATGTAGTCATTCATTATTTGTTCATACACCAGCCTCCACTTACAGGTGCCCACAGGTGGAGTTATTACTGTTGACATATAGATTAATAAACACAGCTTATAGTGTGTAATAAACCATGTACTGCTAATAAAATGCACAAAGGTTGGTACAGCATCCAAAGTTAAAAGGGCAAAATTGGAATGCTCAGATTTATCATCAACATCCCATTTAAAAAAAAGCTGTTTGGATAAAAAACACTTCTCTTACTCTCAGATCATATTGAAGTTAATATAACTTTGCTCCCCACAGCTCGTGAAAGGTGCACTGAAAAACGTATGTAATAGTATGTCTGGACTGTTTGAGAGGGAAATCACCTCAGTTAGGTGTTTCCTTAGAGAAACACCAAAACAGAGAACCCATTATAGAGGAGAAAAAATGTCCTTGGCATTCTATTAAATATGAAAATGTGTGCGTGAAAAATGAAAACGAAATATATTAGTTTGATGACAGTCGTACATCGCAGGAAATGTCATGACCTTAAAGTGTAAATATAAAATCCTGTATGTGTGAAATCTCAACTTTATTTTTCATGCCACAGATGATCTGTGCTGAGAATCTAAACTCCCCTGAACATGGAAAATTCAATCTTCTTCACTAGTTTGCTAAAAAAACAACCTTGAAACATATAGCCTAATTTTATTTATTCTGTGTTTGTGTGTGGAAAGTGTCTAACTTTATACTGTATATTATCAGTGCATTTGTGATTTGTGGGTTTTAAGATGTATTATTTCTGTGTATTTGTGTAAGCGTGCCTGCATGCTGAAAGAAAAATAAATCTTGCATAATGCTTGATTTGCACCTTCATTTGTTTGCCTGCATGTTTGTTTGCACTGGCATTCAGTACAGGTTTGTCAAGTAGCTGTAGATGCCAGCAAGTAGTTACACAATGTAATGTATGAAATAAATTATACTACTATCATCATCATCATCATCATCATCATCATCATCATGTTCAGGATAACGATGTGTGTGTGAGGTAGATGAAGAATTTTCTCAGCTTTTTGGGCGTTCTTATAGTGATTTTTATCTATCTGTTTATTTATTAAATGAACTTTACATCTGCAAACCTTATTTTGATCCATTTTATATTTGCTCTTATTACTAAAACCTTATCTTATTAGCTCAATTCCTTTCTTCCTGTATCATCCTATGCTAATATATTTTTTGTATTATTGACAAAGAAAATATTGCTCACTCACTGTTTGTTAGTAATCCAAATATTACTCATCTCGTTCATCCTTACAATGATATGTCACTTTGTAATTCACTTTAATGCATAAAATGTCAAACACAAATGTGCTGTTTACATCGATGCAACATCTCTAATGTTTGACTCTCAACACGACTAAATGAACATTAAAATTAAAAAAGAAAAACTGCAAATTAAAAAAAAAAATAATGTTCCTGAGCATGTCTGCTTGATGGGGGGTTTGTGGGCTTTGCCTGAATAAGCACTGGAACTTTCCAGCATTTCTTTTCCTTTTTTATTTATTTTTTGTCTGTGTTGTTTTCTCAGTATTGCAATGCATCACTTGACATTACCCAAGCAAGTTTGAGCTGCAGCGCATCAGCTGAAAGCAATTTGGTCCGGAGCGCAGCTGCCAGGCGGATAAGACTTTCCTTCTTTCGCTTACTTTGAAATGTTCCTTTTTTTTCAACATCCAAAATACACAAGGCAGCCAAATTGCTGACATGTGTGAGAGGGGCAGCAAGACTCCTGCATTCTTTCATGCCCCACTATGCAAAACTCCACATTGTTTATTTAAAGAACACTGAACACTTTAGCACTATTAAGAAACATGTCATATAGTAAACTAAAGGTTTCCTCTCAGGAAAAATCCCTGTCAGTTTATTTTTCTTTTGCAAAAAGTTATTTTAGTTTTGACTCACAAACTGCCTGCATTCACAATTAAGTAACAGTGTTGTAGCTCTGCTTGTGTAGTGCAGGACGCTAACAGGCTCGGTAAACCTGGAAGTGGGGTGATTATTTATGTGTTGAGGCGTGGACGTGTGAGATGGGAGGACTGGACTGTCTCTTTCGCACTACCTCACAGTGACCCAAACAAGACAAAGAAGACTGAGAGGTGAGAAAAGGTGGTGTTTCCTTTATTTCTGCCTGGCCTTGGCTTCCTTGAAATTCAACTTAAAAAATAAAATATATTCAAAATACATTATCTGTCTCTGAAAAGATGTGCTTGGGCTGCAGCCTTTAGGGAAAAAAAATAAAACATGATTCAATATGGCCTCAACACCTACGGCAAAAAAATTTAGCTCTCCCTGTGGCTTATTGTGAACTGCAGACAATTAAAGAACATAAGACTTTGCTTTTAATGCATGATAGGGTTGAGAGAAAAATTAAAGATGACAAGTGAGGGCCATACTCTGACACACTATGATCTGAGTGGAAAGAAAAGAGCAAGACAGAGGGGATGTAAGGTCTGAGAGACACAGGAAAAAGGGCAAAGCCTGACATGTAAACCTGGAACGACAGCCAGAAGACAGCCTGTGCGTCAGTGTAGTGGTGGGTGGGAGGAGGGTGTGGAGGGAGGGAAAGAGAGAGAGACGGGAGGGCCCGTTATGAGTGATAGCCCACCAGGGTCTCAGAGTAGCCCGACGCTGGGAACAGCTAACCTACCTTGACATGCGTAGGAAACCCAAGACTCTCTGAGCCCTCTGTCAGATAGGAGCCACCCAGAGGAGACCCGCCACAACTGTGTAGCCCGAGCCTCTGTGCGTCCTTTTTAACTAGCTTTGTTTAGATGAGCGCACGGCGGAGGAATGCTTCAGTATACCTTGCAGAAACCACAAGCACAACAGCATTAAAGCGACATCAGCTTTCCAGTGTATGGGAATAAGTCAACTCTGGCTACTAGCAGGATTATAACTGCTGGCTGGAGTTCAGTGTGTGTGTGTGTGTGTGTGTGTGTGTGTGTGTGTGTGTGTGTGTGTGTGTGTGTGTGTGTGTGTCAGCTGGTCTGTGTACTGTGAGTGTGCATACTGTATACTATATGGAATGGATATATCCTTCAGTAAAAGTCCCTTTGATGCTGTGGTACTGTCAGAAAGATAAGGGTTAACAAGAGTAAAGTGACTGCCCAGTCCTCAGCAGAGCTGTGGACCTGCGAGTTGAGATTTGTCTGTAGTTAGACTTGACTCACTTGAGACTTGGCTGCCAAAATTGATTTGATTCAAGACTTAAAAGCAAAAGGTTTCAAATTTCAAGTTATGACCTAGTAAATAAGACAATTTTCGGCGGGCCTTGCATAGCGATACGGCTTGAATATTGAATTATTGAGCCAATGCATTGAAAGGATTTGGAGTCAAAATGATGTGTTAATAATAGAAATGAACATTGTACATGATGCCTTACTGTCACACTGTTATTGCTTACTGGGACACTTGAATAGAGCAGAGACATTGTTAATGTCATTGGTAACACCTGTGCTTTTCCTTCTATGACAAGTCAAAATGTCTGCTGTAAAAAAGGGCCTATAGCCAAGCTTTTAGCTGTCACTCATTCTAGTAGATAGTATAAAAACTATTAGAGCAAAATTCTTAGCCTTTTTACTTGATTTGATGGAAGCTAACAGAGTAATACTAATACAAAATATAAAACACAATCATCTAATTATGGGAACTGTGTTATAGCATACAATTTATTGTTCACAAGTCCACACTAAAGAATGATATATGATACCTACTTTTTTACCTCTTTGCCTCTACAAAGAGAAGAACAAGACAAATGCACATACTGCATGTGTACATAAATCAAAGGAAAGAATGCGTAAAGGGGTGGATGTGCATATACACTCCAATTTGGCTGACAGAAAGTTTTTTTTTTGCAAAAGCCCTGAAACAGTCTGAGATAAAGCAAATGAGGAGAGGAGAGGAGAGGAGAGGAGAGGAGAGGAGAGGAGAGGAGAGGAGAGAAAAAGGATTGGATGTTGGCACGCAGGGAAAGGCAGTCTGCGGTAGACTTGTAAATAGCCGGAGGGACAGAGGGATGGAGGAATGGAGCTATCAGCAGAGAAGTGATGAAGGTCTGGGATCAGGCCAAGATAAACACAGGCCAGCCCAGAAGGAGCTGCACCACACACACACGCACACACGCACACACACGCACACACACGCACGCACACACGCACACACACACATACACACACACACACACACACACACACACACACACACACACACACACACACACACGGTGCAGAAGCTGCTTTGTATAAGTAATGTTACTCATACACACATGTAAAAAAATGCACAAACACTTAAGGCTGCGTGGAGCACTTTACAATTATCATACACCCACAACAAACACATATACACAAACAGTCATGCATACACACACAAACGTGCGTGGAGACACACACACACACACACACACACACACACATTGTACTGTAAGGCTCCCAGACCACAACTTCTTGAGTGTTAAGCTGTGTGACAACAGCATGAGCTGTCATTTAGACATCTCGTTTCATCACATACTTCACATTAGTCCATTTGCTAAGATAATAGAATAAACACGCAGTGGAAATAAATGGCTGGAGTTTTATTTTTAAACACATGGCATAGGCAGTACTGGTTGAGCCCTCAGAAAACCTCTCTTAATGGCTTGGTGGAGTCATTTAAAATACTACTCCATGCCTTACAATGAGAACAAACTTAAACGGTAAATACTGTAAATTCTCAAAGACAAAAATGCCAGCTGTATCCTGTAGATTTAATCACACATGGTGGGAAGATATTTGTCACTACGGTTACTGTAATGTGCGTGCTTGCATTTGTCTTTTCTGCTGCGCATTTGTTCAAATGTGTTTATCTGCATGCACGTCAGTGGGTTTCACTGTTTGTCTGTGAGTGTGTGACTGAGCTTCATTAGTGTGCTGTGAAGCGAAAGAACTCCTGCTCTGTCTTGTCTTTGACCAACTAACACCTTGAGTGAAACCTTAAAATTTGCTAAATGTTATCTTAAGCACCGCATTGAGAGGCGTTTGGCAAAACTGCAGCATGAAAGAGCGGCTGTGAAGCGTGTCTGGCTGGAATGCAAAACACAAGTCATGGTCATCACTCTGTCACCATACAGATATAAGGCTTTGAGGACCTACGGCCTGTGTGTGTGTGTGTGTGTGTGTGTGTGTGTGTGTGTGTGTGTGTTCCTGCCTGATAAATTTAAGCAACCACTTTTCCCCAATTGATATGGGAATATGTCTTAAGTGTGAAGCAGGAGACAAACCATCTTCAACAAAGATAAATGCATATAGAAGTTATTTAAAGCAGCTACAATCCATATATTTTATAATAAAAATGGATCAAATGACTAGGTATGATGTAGTCTCACATTGCCAGACCTTCCTCCACAGCGCTACAGAGGAGGTTCTGGCTAGTTCACACAGCATTCTGGGATGGGAGAAAAACGTGCTCTGGTTGCCATTTCTTTAAATCAATCACAATCGTCTTGGGTGGCGCTAAGCACGAGACGGAGCAACAGCGCCTCTGCAAAATAGCCTAGGAAGGAACTTGTTTGGTAGAACAGAAAACTCAGATTCAACATGTAGTCTAGATAGCTGTCTCGATGTATCCTGCAGAGATCTGAGGAGCAGTTAACCATAGCCCTCATAAAAGAGGTAAAGAGTGAAATCCGGCGGAATTTCCGGCAGCAACGGAGCAATCCCAGAAGTGGTACGTCATGGATATAGACTAGGTATAATATGACAGGTGTCACTCATAGTGCCCCATAGACAATTATGACCCAAATCTGCAATTCACGTCAGCTCTACAGAGCTTTATAGCATCTTCCAGCTCATTGTTTTGGTTTTCCTGGCCCAACTTTACTCTTTTGGTTCACTCTCTCAGCGCTTTTGTCAACCTTGTTTGCAGCCGCAGCAGGCAGCTGTCAGAGAAAAATCTCTACAAGAAGACTTACAACACCTACCCAGCGCTAAATGGCGGACAGACAGAAGTAAGCAGCATGCTAGTAAACATAGTTAAGCATTTAGCAGCCAAAGAGCCAGATATTTTTTTAACAAAAACCGAGCTAAAAGCGATGTGAATACTGGATTTACATTTATTGGGTGGCCAGAAACACGACTCCAAATGAATGCTAAAGTGGCTCTGTATCTGCTGGATACGTAAATAGGAAACTGTTCGCTAACAAGTTTGCCATATTGATGTAAATGGTGATAAGTCAGTGTTGTGTTCACAGCTTATTTCCACTTCCTCAGCTATTACAGGTTTAAAACTAAATTTAAAAGATCCCATAAATATTCTTGGGCCTCTCCCATTGAGTCTATTTTATCATTATCAAAACAGCTCAAGTCCAGTTTGAGTAAAAAGAACATTAGCAATTCACTCAAAACTGCTTTATAAACAAAAAATTATTATATTAAAATTATTTTATTATTTTCTTTCTTTTCTAATTATCCGCCACATCTCTGACAAATAGTGAGATTGCTTAGCGCCCGGGTACACCAGATAGTGGCACAGCAAATCTCATTTGCACATCCTTACAAACTAGGCGGTGCTGGTCTTACTCGGCTGAGATGTTCTGTCTCGTGTAAATGTGCCTGCATGGATTTCTCAGAAAACACAAAGATTAAAAACAATGTATAAGTGAGCACATGTGCATGTGTGTGAGTGCGGTTAGCCTTTTGAAGGTCTCTGCGTATTAATCTCCATGAGTGGTGGTCGTGGATGCAGTGGTGGTACTTGTGGCTTGTGGCTGTGTTTTATACATAGAGCAACCTGCATGGCAGTTCAAAGCCACCCTGCGCAGTACGAGGGGATGAGAGGAGACATGAAAGCAGCACTCAACAACGTCTACAGTCTTAAGATCACAGAGCGACATGGCAAGGAAGGCGCACCAACATAAACAAATCAAACACACCTTCATTTTAGAGTTTGTCAAATCAAGTGCACCCACATGTTGGTGGCTCTTAAGAGGTCTCCTGGACGGGAAGTGCACTGTAGTGTTACTGTTACTAAAGAAATGCATTAGTAATGTAGTCCAGAAAATGGGAATTTTCTTGATAAGATTTCAGACTGCACTTGATTATCTATCTTTATTGAAATAGATGCATTTACCACAAATTTGCTCTGGGAATTAAACGGGTGAATTTATGGAAGAGAGAAAAAAAATGAAACATCTATACCAGCTATGACTGCTGGTGCTCATCACCACTTCAAACATTTATTTTATTATGTCGAACCGCACGCTGAACAATGGGAATATTGACAGTCATGTGTTATGAACAAGCCGGGTTGTTTGAGTATTTTATCGCGTCGGGCTCCCAGGCGGGCTGTAGCTTTGTGAAAGCGCTGTATTGTATTTCTTTCCTGTGCCAGAGCCCGTTTCCTGTGGCGGTGCCGTGTCAAACGATGACCCTCTGCTTCCTGCAAGTCGCATGGAGAAAGGCCTGCCACGAGCCCTGGGGCCTCACAGTCAACCAATGAACAACCTCCGAGCCCCTACGCTATCTGCCTGCTTTCAAGTCATTTCCCACCTTGCCCTTTTTGGATATCACTTATTCCTAGCCCTGCCTTTTGTTTCCCTTAATTCCTTACCTCCCTCTAACTCTTCCTTAATTTCTCTCCTTTTATCCCTCTTCTACCTACCTTCTTCTTCCCCAACTTCAATATTTTCTTACTTGCCACCTCCTGTCTGTCCTCGCCCCCTTCTCCTCCATGTTTCCTTCTGTCCACACCTCCTTTCCCTTCTCCCTTTGTCCCGCTGTCCAGGTCAGAAGAGGGTCTGTGAGGCATTTCCTGTGCAAGCCACAGGTCTAGACCACACCTTGCGAGGGGATTTCTGCAACCACTGCCAGTGACACACTATAGAAACAAGGAGACATGCACCCTCATGCCTGCATACATATACGGAGCTACTGTACACACTGGAAATATATAGATGTTTTTAGCAATTGGCTGAGACTACGTACAGTTGAAATGCTGTCTGTGGGATAAAAAGAAATTTGTGGGAAAATGTTGAAAACATGCAGTACAGAAAACACATTCAACAGGAATTATATCAATTCTACATCTAGAATAAGCAACAACAAAAATGTGTATTTTTACATTTTCTGAATAAAATCACAGTGACAGTTAACCGAAAGCTGTCGCCCTCTGTGATTGATAAGTCAAGTCCCTGTGTTTTTGTGCACTGAAACAAGGTGTTTTCACATCATATGCAAACACCCTAGGGCCACATCTCTGCTATAGAGTATGAGAAAGCTGTCAAATCATGCTTTACTACTGGTCCCCAAAGAAATCAACCGCATGGCACATAGGTTAAAAGGTTCAACCTGCCTGATGTTTGTAGTGGAGCAAATCAAATCACGACTACTAATATTGTTTTTAAACAGCTGATATGTGTGCTGACTCAAAATCTGAGCTTTTATGGTTACTTATACTTGGACAAAAGTCTCTGTAGTACGTGAGTGCATGCGTGTGCATTGGCACAGACCACTACGTTCCACAGGTCAGCATGTCTTTGAATTGGCTTCTCGTCTCCTTCAATTTCAGGTCACGAGTACACACGCGTCGGCAGCAATAACACACTTTTACTGTGGATCTCCGAAATGACTCCTGTAGTCTTCTTCCAGTCCAGGTCAGAGGCAGGAAGTGAGCTGGGAGAAAAGGAGGAAGCAGAAGCAGCTCTCTCTGGCTGCAGGTAATGACCCTGAACCTTGACCTCCAACCTCACCCTCCATCAGTCTGAAAATACACACTCTGACAAAACACAGATGTGCAAACACGGTGGTGTTGCCTATAATTATTTTGCAGATACTGAAGGAACTGTGTCTGGCAACTTAAAGCCTATACATAGCTGATCTTTCTAACGTTAGGAAATCCTTTTAATGTTTTAAGGCAACTCAGTCTTTAATAGATCAATAAAGACAATCAAATCCAGAATTATAATTTATCTTTTTATTTGACAGCAACAATAACAGCATGTTGCATTTGTTCACTTATTACATTTACAGAAGTGGTCAGGAAAGCTGTATGATTCATGGACTTTGTTCACACAATCCATTTGTCCTGCCTTTATCAAAGTGTTTGACGAAGCTGGAGGTACAGCTGATGAAGAGACTATTAGGACATGAGCCCTGTCCAAAACCAACCCGCAGACCTCACACATTAAAAAAAAAAAAAAAGGTGCAGTCTGCATTAAACCTTTTGGAGTATAACTGATGTGTCAATGGTCACAAGTAGTCTTGATGTTTTTGGACAGAGCCCATGGCTTTGGATGGTGACCGACTGGAGCTGCCTCACCAGTTCCAGAAGAATAACCTGCTGCCATACTTGGAAGGCTCCAGTTTTCCCTCGATGGCTGGGTTGGGCTCAGGACGTGGTCTAGAATGGTAGGGGTTCTCGGGGAGGGCCCGCTGGGTCTCCACTTTGGTCACCTAGGAAAGAAAAGGAAGATGCACCCCATGACTTGTCAGAAATACAGAGTGAAAACACGTTGAAATACCAGCGCCCTGCAAGGACGTTTTGGTGGACATATGTTAGGGAATTGTACATGTATAGTGTGCCAATATCTGACTGGACGGTAAAAATTACAACTACTTTAAGTCTGGTAAAACCTGAGACCAATATCCAATAATCGAAGAATAAGCTGACTTTTCCCATTGAAGAGCAGGGTTTAAAAACCAATAGATGATCTGATCAATAAAAAATAAAAAAAAACATTTTAGTTTTTTCTGCTGAAACCTTGTCTATTTCCTCCATTCTCCACGACCTGTTCCCTTAAATCGTGATTTACATCCTCTCCCCTGCTTTTTCCACCTTTGCACTTTCTTTATGACTTCTGAGTCCGGTCTGTCTTTCCTTTACTCTCTTCCTTCGTTTCTGTCATGCTATTGTCTTTCTCCAAGATTGGATATCTCCCAACCTGAATGGGTAACTCTTTCAATCTGCTTCCAAAATGAGTTCACTCCCATCCTCTCAAACAAGTCTTTTCCATTTGTTCTATATAGCTGAGCAACCAGAGAAACTCGGCCAGTGAGTCAACCTGGACATTTTTCGTACTGATCTCAAGTCAGATTTCTGTTCTTTTGTTTGCCTGCTCATGTGATTTGATTCCATGAACAACAGCTGTGCCTGGAAAAGCGCAAAATGGGCAGAAGGTTAATTACAGCCATTCACAGATTCCCAGGTTTGTCCAAGTGTCTTTTCAAAGACTACAGAAATAAATGTCCAAAAATCTATAGTCAGGATCAGTTGTTGGTCTTGTTCTTTTGCTGCTACCTCATTAGTGCTTGCAGGGCATTATGCAAGCCCCTAAAACTGGCAATTTTATAAAAAGAAAAACCTCGCTGCTCAAAACTGTAGCTGAATGAGACTGTGTGAATGAGACGCTACGTAGATGCAATAAGAGCCTCTTGCACAGCACATCATTTGCCAGAATAGAGCCCATCAACCCAGCTGCTCACATTGTAAATGCAGTCAATTCTTCCCAAGTCTCACCTTAGACAGGTCTCCCAGCTCGGGTCTCTGCCACCCCAGCTTATCAAGGACGCAGCTGTCGAAGGCTTGCTGCTTCTGACGGCAATGGCGCAGTTCCGACAAGTTAGAATAATCCAGACAGGTCCAGTACTCTGTGAAGGACTCTGCACAGTTTCCCTTGATTTGTCTACAAGAAAGAGTGCAAACTGAGAGTGAGACTTGAGTCTGAATCAAATATGCAAGAATAAAATGAAAACAGTCCAGAAAACTCAGTTACTATGCATGAGCTGGAACTCTTACCCTTAAAACGTTTATTTATATCAATATGTTCAAAGAGATAATGTGACTCAGGAGATGGGATAAAAGTAACATTTAATAAAAAAATATATACAGGGTCCCTACACCTTTTCCAAAGTCAAGCATTTTCAAGGTGCATTTTCAAGCACATTACAGATGTTGTAAATAAAACCCTGTATATAATAAGCGTTGGAAAGATTTCTAAATAATTCACAGTTCATCCTCCGTGCCTGAACTGCTCAGATCCAAAATTCACACTCCGACCACATCAGAAACCTTCATTAAATTGAGGTTTATGACTTCTCAAAATATTTTACAGGTTTCCATAACAAGAACTTTCTGAACCGGTGATGTGAATGAAGTGCTCCTAAAAAGGTGTCTGGCAGTTGCCAGAAGCACCGAAGAATCAAACCAGATCCTGGGTGCAATTACAGCTTTTGTCAAATCTTTCCTCATTAAAATAATTACAGGTATTGGTCTTTCACAGTAACTCTCAGTTTATCTTTGGGGTCAGAATGTCAGTTGTTTGTGTTTTTTGAGAACCAGAAGCAGCAGCGCACACACACACACACACACACACACACACACACACACACACACACACACACACACACACACACAGCAGAGTGAAAAACCCCAGACCACTTCACCAAATAGCCCCCAATGACAGTGTTATAGACACAATAAACTCTGTACTTAACTTATTGATTGGTTCTTATTCAATAGCCAAAAATGCAAGAAAACCAATTATTAATAGATTCTTGTAAAAAAAAATAATAAAAAAAATAAGTGAAGATAATAAATTAAAAAGCTTTGCAGGAATAAATACTGACTCAACAAGATAGTGCAGATGATCAGCTGTAAGATTAGTACTATGAAACAGAACACTTACACAATGAAAACATCTGGCATCATCCCAGAAAAGTTGAAATTATTAAAGGTTTTACCAAAAAACTGTTGTGGGTATTTTTTACTTTTCTTAAAAATCCAGCTTTGTCATGACATGAAGCATTAACTAACTCGCCATAAAAAGTGCAAGCAGATGTCTTTAACCATCATATGAAACCTTTAGTTCTACTCAAAGCCTAACCCACTGTGCAGGGTGTTATTGTTGGGTTTGTGTGTGAAAAAGGCCTTCACCTTCATTTTACCCTTACATCACTAGCTTTAAATCGCAAGCCATTCTACTTGGCCAGGGAAGACTGGCATCTTCATCTCGCTGCCGCCAGAAGCCAATGGAATGAAAAACGTATTAACAGGAATAGGAAACTGTATAATTAACAACTGTAACCTCTGGAAGAACAGCTGTCTGACTATTCGCAACTTCAGAGCACATTTTCTACCGACATGTCCATCACAAAGGAGGAAATGCAAAATCTCTTGACCACAAAACCTCTTTTGACAAAGGTTTCCAATGGTCTCTCAAACTCCGTACCCTTCAGCTGGCTCCAAAGTTCAGCCACATCTTCAATCACTCGCTGACCACAGGTTTTGCAGATGACACCACTGTGGCAGCCTTCATCTCCAAAACTGTATTAAATATGTCTAATCACTAGGTTTCTAATCTATCCACTGTTACCTACACATCTGATGAATTAACTCCTTTTTTTAACTGAGTGTGTAAACTAGGGCTGTGCCAAACGATTATTTTTTAAAACGATTAATCTAGCGATTATTTTTTCGATTAGTCGACTAATCTAAGGATTAATTTTTCGATTAATCTAACGATTAATTTTTCAATAAGCGATTATTTTCCCATTGCTCAATTATTAACAATTTACACAAAAATGTCAATAAGGTTCAAGTCTCTATTTATTAAAAATGTTTAACACTGCACGGTCCAAGTAAAATGAATTTGTAGCCAAATTGAAGCCAGATGTAGGCTATCAATCCAACCACAAAATAAAGTCACTTTCAGGAGGAATACAAAAATAAAAACTTAAAGTAAACCGAGCAAGTGCAAAAAGAGTAGCCTGTATTTGCTTTTTTTTTTTTTTTAACAGTAGTAGGTAAAATAATGAATAAGCTCTTGTTTAACATCCAAACTCTTTTCCCTTTAATCTTACAAGTGCAGTTTTAGCAACATATGAAATCAGATGTATCAAATAAATCCAACATAAGTCAAGTTGAGAGTGTCTAATAAAACAGTCTGTAATCGATTGGGTCACTCATGATGATAAACCAAAAAAATAACACTGCCGACTGACAGCGTTTAATGATGCTTAATGTTAAGTCATAGCGGGGCATTAAAACAAATCAACGGACTAACGTACCGTTGGGCTACTAGTGGGAACACATTCTGTGTCACTATGTTGATAATCGCACACGTCTACAGTGCACGTTGTGTCCGAGCCGGGCCCGACACATTAACTGGAATTATGAGCCCGAGCCCATTTTAACCCAACAATTTTTTAATACGTGGGCCGTTATAACTGACATTATAAAGGACTCATGAGATATCTGAGACAATCTGGCCTGGTTGCGCAATTTACATTTGCATTTGATGCGTGCATGCAATGATGCATTTTACAAAGTGTACAGACTACCACGTTGTTGTTGGCATTAAGAGTAAAATACTCCCACACTTTAGAAGACCGTGTGCAAGCATTTTTCTCAACGTGTTGTTGAACTCGCGAGGAATCCATACTTACGCTGTTGCTGGCAGCCGGTTATTTATAGATTTCTACGCCTGACGCGTCGACGCAAATTATTTGTGTCGACGCATTTATGTAATCGATTACATAAACCTTCTTAAACGACTGTTTCAGACATTGTGTGTCTGTGTACCAGGAGTATTTGTTGCCAGAAAGATTTGAAGAAAAAAAAAAAAAGTGGGTGTGTGTTACCTGAAGAAGTTGAGTGCACATTCGTTGACTTTCCTCCCTTCTTCTAGACACTTTCTGGGGTCCTTCTCCTCCCAGCGGCAGAGCATGAACTCCTTGTTGGGTTTGTCACACTGGGAGCCATAATGGTGGGCAGCAGCCTTCAGCACCGCAGAGGACACATTGATCTGGACAAAAACAGGGACAGGCACATGGGAAACAATGAGACTGGGTAAAATAATAATTCATTGCCAAATAGTAGATGCACTAAGACATTTTTTGAGATTTATTTTGTGTATCCTGACACTTGTTGATCTTGGTGACCTCATAAAAGAGCTTAAAGTATGTTTGATCGAATATTGTGGATCAATTTAATATTCATCCAGTGCAGAGACATAATCAGTACAAGCTTGATTTATTGTTGTGCGGAGGCTCTATGTAGAGCTTTCGCCGTAACCTACGTAAGTGGCCTGAAGTTTATACTTGTGCGTTGGTGTGTGCGTCGATCTCTTTAGGAGAATAGCAGGGCCGGCGTGTGTGTGTGTGTGTGTGTGTGTGTGGGGGGAGTGTGTGGTAGAGTGAGAGTGATTAGCTTCGCAGCGAGTACCCACTCTAGTGAGAGAAACAAAGTGTCTCCCCTGTGCTTTCTGACCACGGTGGGAAATCTTTAGCAGGAAAAGTTAACCCTCTCTTTGGTTTCATGTTGTTTATGGAGAAGGAGAACCTGGAAAGAGCAGGGGGAAATACAACGCTACCAAGCCACGGCCGAGCAACGTGCTTTGCCGCGAAGTGTAGTTACATTTTTCGAGAGATGCACGTCAGGCTATGGCGTAGGTCTGTGTCTCCACGTACCTACGTAAGTAGCCACGGCGTAGATTTTACGCAGAAGTATAAATCACGCACGTTAGTCTAGCTCCCATAGTGAAAAGTACACCTCCAAACACTCCCAGATTGTTATATTCAGCCACCTGTTGTATAAAATGTACTAAACTTGTGTTTAGTACATTTTAGGGGTGGTGATGGCGCAGTGGATATGACACATGCCTTTGGTGTGGGTGACCCGGGTTCGATTCCCATTGCGATACATCAACCAATGTGTCCCTGAGCAAGACACTTAACCCCTGGTTGCTCCAGAGGCGTGCGACCTCTGACATATATAGCAATTGTAAGTCGCTTTGGATAAAAGCATCAGCTAAATGACATGTAATAATATAAAAAAAAAAAACTATGAAAAATAGAGTTTGTGATTCATAGGGCTGGAAATCACCAACGATTTCCCGAATCGATTCAATTCCGATTCACAAGGTCCCGATATGATTAAATTTCCGATTTGATTTAAATTGTCGATTAGACAAATTAATTATCTATTAGGTTAGGGAAATGTCAGTTACAATATCAACTTTGCATGGATATAAAAGAGAACTAGAGAACTTCTGCTGTAAATTGTACAAGCAAGAAGCAACCCTCAAATATGTTTTATAATGCACCAGGTTAATGTTTACATTAAGAGTGGCCCCCAAAAAGGTTGTTTAAAGTACCTTTTACTTTACATCCATGGTGAAAAGGCATATATTAAAAAAAATCGACTTCGGAACTTTGTTAATCGATATCAGTTCACTAAAACAAAGATCAATTTTAATTGGAGAATCGATTATTTTAATCCAGCCCTAGTGATAAGAGGTAGCGTTGAGGTCTGAGGTATTTCTTAGGAGATAACCATTTATTTTTTAGTCCAGCATCTCTTTAAAATTATCTCCAACTACAAGGCTGTTTCTAGGTGCTTGGACTGTGTTGATATGTAATACTCCTTTTCAACACAGAAGTGATGGAAATGTTATACAAATTTCTTATGGTAATTTAAGCCAATTATAGTCTCATGCACAATAATCAATATTGAGAATGAGTGAATACAAAGCAGATTTCATCAAATCGAACTTTCTTTATAAGAAAATAAAAACAATGTATGAGGTCCTTGGCAATACAACAACCAGTTATACTTCAAATACAAAAAAATAGCACAGTAGCATGAAGTTGCTAATAGGGAAGTAAAGGTTTGCATTGCATTGTAATTCTAAAACAATTTATCAAACTACAGAATTTACAAGAAACTCTTACATGCATATATTTTATGCTTGATATATTAACCCATATTAGTGTTGGAACACAAGCTGCTGCCAGCTAACAACGGTCTTCCAAGGACAAGTTCAATGTGGCTGTTTGTATAGGGACAGCCACTGTAAAGTTACTGTTGCCATATGGGGTAAATTGAAGAGGTAATGCAGACTATTTAGAGTGCGATACAACGTTAATGATGGTTAACAATGTCTATTTAATGCTGCCAAGGTGTATATATCATAGAGATGCCGGGGAATTCACCAGCTTCAGTTGCATTTAGAATTATTTGCTAGTGGATTTATTACGTTATCAATCTAGGTTATGTAACTAAGTTTCCGCAATGTGAAGGCAGGTAACACCAGCGGCAAAAGTTATAACCTACTGAGCATATCTTGAAAAATACAGCAGCTATCGTTAGCTAGCAACGTTAGCTTGTTAGCTAGCATGTTCTGTCTTACTATGATTTCCATTCAAGCTAAACAATAAACACTGCTCACCTCATCCACGTTCAGCTCCTGCAGTGAGGGAGCATCCAGTTTTGTGGGCATGGCTGTGTGTCTGTACAATAAAACTATAACTCAGAAAATCAAATACCGCTGCTGAAAAAAACATTCAAGGTCCTCGTCTGACTCCAGGACGAGCGACGAGGCCGCAGAGAAGGTCAGTTTACTGCGCCTGATGCTCTCAGCTGGGAAGCGCGTTCTGATGACGCAACAGAGCGCGACCAATCCCAGAACCGCTGGCGCATGCGCAGTTAAGGAGCTGTAAAAAGAGAAGAATAAGTTGGATACATTTTGTAATTTGTTTTGTCAAGTTTCATTTCGAAATTGTTAAAATGATAAAACTGTGACATACAATCAAACAATTGCTCTTCATGTTGAACAGTTGAAGTTGTAGTCTGGCTCGGCTCTCTGTTGCCATGGTAACGGTACACTTGGCCGTTGTGCAGTCTTGCCCCAGTCGATAAATCCCTGGTTTGTGTGCTTGTTTATTTTGAGAAGACAGGGTGCTAGAAAGTCAATGTGGTAATGGAGCTCATCGGAAGCAGTTACAAAGGAGATACAAAAAATGGCAGGTAAATGTCTGTTTCGTAACCCTAAAGACAGCAGGATATACAACACAAATATATATAACGTTACACACCGTTGATTCAGGTTTGCTGTGCTAACGTTATGAAGAGCAAAAGTTGTCAAAGCACTGTGTGACCATCTCTTTTCTACCTCAGGATGGATGGAAAAGGAGAGTACACCTTTCCCACAGAGACAAAGTATGAGGGAGAGATGAAAGATGGGATGTTCCATGGCAAAGGAGTGCTACACTTTCCAAATGGAAGTAAATATGAGGCCACCTGGGAAAACGGCATAGCTAAACAGGTGAGGAGTAGTGTGTGTGTGTGTGTGTGTGTGTGTGTGTGTGTGTGTGTGTGTGTCTGCGTGCATGTCAGAATATATGCATCCACATGCATGTGTGTTTCACATTGGTTATAGTTGATATTACATCTGGTCCCTTTTAGCAATCACTCACCATTATTGTCATAGTTATTAGGTTTCTCTCCTTTTTTCCTGCACAAATCTACAGTCTCTCCTGCTCTAATGCATTCTTTCATGGGCTTTTGCCACAACAGTGATCACTCCAATTATTATCATTATTTCAGTTGTGGTTCATTTGAAATGGTAGCAGCTCTAAACCATGACTAATCGTGGCACAGACTACCCTGCACCTGCATCCATGCCAGCCCAAGAAAACCTAATTCAAAATAGACCTAAACCATCCTGCTCTGGAAATTATATCTGGTAGCTCATAGCTCACTCTGAAACTTGCACATCTCACTTCACAATCTGCCTTGGGGTTGAGTATCCTGCATTATTCTTTTTCCTATTTTAGAGGATTTTTAAATTAAACAAGCATTTTAAAGGATCATTAGCCTATCCTAAAAGGTTGATATCCACTGCGTACGTATGTGTATAAGAAGCTCACAAATTCAAGAATAAATGTTTTATTAGAAATCTTGTGGTTGAGGTGTAATGTCACTGCAACTGTTTTCTCTAACCTTTATGAAAAAGTGCTTTGAAATAAAAGAGCCAAAAACTGCACTGGCTGTATTCCACAGGTGTTCCAGGACCAAGGTACTGTGCATGCTGGCTCACTGATGTGGTTTAATGGGACACTTACGTGAAGCTGAAGCATTGTTAATGTTATAACTTAAACCTGTGCTTCTCCTGCATGACTGGTCTGTGAGAAAGGTCTATCGAGAAGACATGCTAAATCTAGCATGCCTTGTAGTACAAATTTACCCATTAAACATTGGTCTCTCTTCTTTTCTTTTTTGAATTTGTATTTGATCCCCCACCAAATAAGCACTCAAACATGTGTCAAAATGAGAATTAATGTCATTTCTATGATTGCAAATGATATTGTTGACATTTCACCAGATTACTGAACAATGTATGCTTATTTTTCATTCCCAATAGTTGTTTCATCCCTCAGAAAAACACACACACACACACACACACACACACACACACACACACACACACACACACACCACCCAAAAGACATTTTTCCACTTTCCCCTGGTGTATATACTGTATCTATGCAGACAGTTTTGGTTTTATCTGCTGAGGTTTTGAGATATCCATCTCTAAGATTTCAGCCTTAACCCTAAAACAATGGAAGAGAATTTAAATTGTTTTGTTGTGCTTAAAGCACTGAAAAGTGACATTTGGAAACCTCAACAGCAACTTATCTTTCCAGAAACCATGTCTGGGCTATGTAGGATAACCAAGAGACCTTGCTTTCAACAGTTTTTACTTTCTGCCAAGAATAGCCCCAAGGAAAACTGCCAACAGTGAGGTCTGTGGATTATCTTTAGCATTATCGTAGCATTGCTGTTGAGTTTTTCAAATGTATTTTTTTCACTGCTTTAAGGAGCACAAATGAAACTCAATTGTACTGTGGTGGTGGAAGATGTAAATATCACAAAATTTATGTTGGCACATAAAATTGTTTCCATGGCCAGACACCACTAGAGGTAAGTGGAAAATTATGTTTTGTTTTGTGTATTTTTTTTTGGTTAAAAAAAAAAAAAAAAAAAAAAAAAAGCAGAATAACAATGATTTCAACATTGTGCTTCTTCACAAGGGGTCCTTTACCTTTGCTGATGGTCTGCAGTACCAGGAGAAGGACTGGGACTACTGTGATGGTTATGACAGGCGCTTCTACAGTGAGAGGTGTAATGGACTCAGACCTGCAGGTTGGAATTCATTTATTTGCTCATTCGGTCAGATGGCAGTGTTTCTTCTCTATCCCAATCTCAGACAAACATATCATTTAGCTTGAAAATATAATGAACGTTGCCTAGCATTAAAACTGTTAATACATTGAGATTGGGCGTTACGTTCCGGAGAATGGCGGACCCAAAAGCAGAGGCAGCAGGCAGAGTAGAGCTTGAATATTTAATGAATAAATACAAAACAAAACAGTGTCCAGCAAAACAGTAGGCAAAGAAAAATCCAAAAATAAGTGAAAGACAAAACCGGAATAACAGGGACCAAAAACACAGAGACTAAACTGACACTCCAAGCAGAAAAACAATACAATGATCTGACACAGGACAAGGGGAACACAAAGACTAAATACACAGGGTAATGAGGTAACACAAGACAGGTGACACAAGGGCTGGGAAACAGGTGAAACACATTAGGGCTGGGCGGAACAATCAAAAAAGTCGGGAAAACACAAGACAGGAAGTAAAACCAGACAAGACAAAACAGAAATCCAGACTATCAAAATAAAACAGGAAACTGAGCAAAATACAAACAGAAAAACAGACTACAAAAATAAGACAAAACACCAAAACCATAACATTGGAAGCATGTGCATGGGAGGAAAAGGAGTAACACCCAAAGCAATAACTTGACGAGCACACGTTTTATATAAATAAAAAGCTGCTTAGTGTGGTCAGAGATTCACTTCTCTGTATGGTTGTACTGAATGTGTGTCACAAAGCAGGAGAACTGAGCTGGCTTGATATCTTTTTGAGCTAAACCTGGACAGCTCTTTTTACTTCAGTCCATGTTCTAGATTTTAGAAGATAACTAGATAATGTAGTTAGTAGTAATTATTACTGCTTTTTGAGTTAAGGTCTATGTCCATCAATGGCCTGACAAATAGATTGACTTTAGATTCACTTTACACGTATGATCAATCCACATGGCACTCATTAAAGCCATTAGAAAGGGCTAAGATTTTAACACAAAATCATAATAACGAATTGCGTTAGTAGTTGTACACACCGTAAGATCGCTGTTCAATACAAAATGACTGTTTCCTTCATACAGGAGAATCTCAGCTAACTGATCTGCATCCGCCATGCCTCATTCCTGATGGATGCTACGATTGTGGCGATGGTTTCTATGACCCCAATACCAGAGTCGTCACTTCCCACTCTGGCAGATTCCTCAGGAAAGCAGGTGAGACACAAAATATCTTGTTATTCTCACTGTGGTAGCCTTGGCCTGTGACACCAAAGATGACTGGCTAAATAGGAGGTGTGTCTTCTAACAGTGTTCATGTAACCACTTACTTTGATTCATAATAATAATCCTTTGCTACTAAATAATACCTTCCAACCTGGACATATTTTTTAACTATGTACTTACTGTGAGGTGAACAAAAGTACCACAATCCAGATAGGATACTCACATTTTCACAACATCTCTATCAGAATCAAAATCGTACCTTCTTCTCTCACTGCTTACTTTGCTCTAGTTTGTGCACATTTTTGTTTCCTCTAGTTTTAGGCCAAATTGGCTCCATCTGAGTGTTGAGTAATATCCAGGCATCTTAGCCTGCTGTGCCAAAGAAAATGAGAAAGATGAAAGTCAAGAGCAAACACAAATTTCCATTTCAAATTAAGTATGTCCACTAAAGCACCTTGTCAGTGATAGATTGCTGTATGTTAAATGTATATAGTAACTAAATAAAGCAGCACCACTTAAAAATTCCAGTAATCATGTAGCTATTGATTAAACCTGTTTCCCAGAGCATGTGTGCTGTAGTATCCACCTATGGCCAAGCTAATGGAGTGCTTTGCCAGAGCTCTCTTAATGTGGCAAATATATGAAGGTAAAACTGGCAAATCCTGTTTCAATTATTCAAAGGAAGAAATGCCCACTTAGACCTATACATCAGTAAAATCCAAGAGTTCAAAGCCAAATCAGCCAAATTAGTACTGAGCGAGCTATTGTTTCTGTCTTGTTATACAAGATAAAAGCTCTGTGTAAGAAAACTCTACATTTTTAAGAACAGGCCACAGCAACTGCATCTCTGAAAGCATACAGTGTGGGATTTGATAGCAATGAACCTATGGAGTGATGTTAAATGGATTATCCCTGGATTCTCTGATGGAAGATTATTGCTACAAGTCATCTGATAAGCATGCTTCTATAGGCTATTGCAGTCATTTCAAAACTGTTTTTTTCCTTTTATTTGTCAAAAGTGGAAAATTCAAGACACATTTTTCCACTGAACGGGTGCCCAGTTTTGAAACTCCTGACTTGAAGTGAATGCAGTCTGTCAGGTGTCCAGATAGGAATTCCCAAATTCTGACATCCTCTGCTCGTCATGTCTCCTGTGATTTTACATCAAGAGACAACATTTTGAATTAGGCAGCGGGTTGTGATTGCAGTTTGTAAATGCATAGCTTTTAGCTCCCTAGGGTTAAGTCCAGTTGGATTGCTGTGCAGCAAAGGTATTTGACAGGACCATTTTTTATTTGACACATGCTGTACAATACCTTAACACAGCTTTTATCACAGGTACATGCATGGGGATGTTTTACAATCTTGCAGGACTATTGTAAATGGATTTCAGAAATGCAGGAAGCATTCAAATCAGACAATATTTTGGTATTCTTCCATCTTCAGAAATCAGACACACTGCAGCATCAATGTCTGGATCCTCATCCAATGATTCTGACTTTAACATTACAAATGCAGACATGTGTCAAGATATGATTCATGGCAGAATTTAAGGTATGACACAAGCTCCCCTAATTTCTGGGCAGTATATTTGTATTAAGATGCGCTACTTGCAACAAGTAGCTTGTGCAATATATCACAAACACTACCTATATGCGCTCTCCCTCTTATCTTGGTATACAATTCTTGAGAAGAATGCTCCTTTATCCTGTATGGATATATTTTTCAAGGCACATTTGTCAAAGTGGGTGTGAAGACAGAATTTATTGCCTCATGGCTTCCGTCCAGGATGAGGACTGCAAGGCTGATGGGACACAGGGCAGACCCACCCTCCCAGAGGGGACGCTTGCTACAGAGAGGAAAGAGGAAGGTGCTCCCCATGTAGCCGCTACAGCTGATGGATGTAGGACACGGAAGACAAAACCTCACATCTAGAAAAGTTGCAAAAATGATTCGTATGGAACTGGTTTGAACTGCAGACGATTCAAGTTTTACCACCTGAACTGAACGTTGTTGCTAGGAAATATCAGGCTAACTTTACTCACTGGCCAAAACTGACCTATATTGCGAAACCCTGCTCTCCTTAGTTACTGTTGCTAACTTGGACAAATATTCCTTCATGGCATTGTGCCAGGTAGCAAAACAATAGGGTCTGTTGCTAATATCCCTCAAGAGGTTAAAGATTATTTTTGGAGTTGAACCGCTTTCTTGTCATCAAGAAGCTGCTTATATGCCTGCATGCATGTATAGAGGGATGTCAATAATACTGGTACTGCATGTAAAAATGTAGGATAGTGGAAATGGAGGGTGGTGATAGTAAGTGTGTCAATTGGAATTATTAAGTGGGAACCTCCCATCACATATGTGTCCAGAGGGTTAAATGAAAGATGCAACATCTCTGAAACAAATACTATACTGATCCTGGTACAGTTACTTCAAAAGGCCCATTAATTGTCAGGTTGGTGGTTTCCACATGTCAAAGTACAGTACTCTCAAGCAAGACACTGAAACACAAAGTGCTCCCCAAATACAAGTCAGTTTGGATAAAAGTGTTGAATGAATGTAACACAAACAATGCTAACAAAAATGGGATGATTTACCTTCTTTATGGCCTGCTCAGCACATAAGAAACCAATGTACACTAAACTGAGACGGATTCTAACTGGTCCACTCAAGTCCTGCAAAAACACATTACTTTACTCATTGGTTTTGGGAAAGGACCAGGAAGCATTTACATAGATTAGGAGTCGTCGTCACTGGGTGTTAAAGGTCCACTGTGTAATGTTTTTAGTTGTTCATTCATCAAAATCTGTGTTGCCCGTTCACAAACTTGTCCTTTTTCATGAATATTTACCACCACCATCAATTCCAAGTATTTCTATTGGCTTAAAATTTTACATTTGCGTTTGCATGAACTGGGGTAGACGCTCCATATTCATGCGCCATCTTGAAATACGTTAGCCGGTAAGGAAGGTAAGGAAACTTGGAGGACCACGCTAGAGGATGGATACCCGAACCGAGCCCGTTGGGACCCGGTGGTACCCAATGGTACGCAGCGGGCCGGGCCGGGTTCGTACAGATATTTAGAAATGATGTTCGGGTTCGGGTCGGGCTCGGTCACATCAGCGCGATAAGGCATTGAACATTTTAAATTAAACAGCTTATTAACGTGCGCTTGTTGCCCTGTGTGCACTGATGCGCTCATCTGTTGCCATTTCCGAATGCCCTACAGTTTCTTAATAAAAGTGGGCTTTCCACACAAACAAACGTAGGCTAGGACATGTGTCATTAGTATGAGAAAAAAAAAGAGATTTTAACTGTGTCGTGCTCGGTTCAGGCTCGGACATAAATATCTTAATGCCTGTCGGGCTCAGGCCGGGTTCGGTTACTGCTCTGTAGGATGCAGGCCGGGCTCGGACAGAAAAATGCGGCCCGACTCTAGACCACACGTATTCAAAATCCAAATTTCAGGAACAGAAGTCTTCTTCTTCGCCCAGAAAAAGAAAGGATATTATAAAGATCATCAGAAAAAAGCGTGAAGGCTACCGTAGCTGTAATACGTACTTTGAACTGCGTGGCGCGAGAGAGTTGATTGTGATATATGATCTCAATGCTAGATGGGAGAAATTCCCACACATTGGACCTTTAACCAAAATTACTCTCTGAGAAAATGTTTTTTTACCGATTGATGATAACAATTACTGACACGTGAGGTATTGGACGTTGCTTCCTACTGTATCTTCTTGTTTGGGAGAAAATTATCTTGAAAAACTATTTCTTTTATAAATAGTCTGTTAAATTAGTTTTCTGATTCAATTTAAGGAACGAAATGTCATTCACTCACAGAATCTTGCTTTATTTTATATCTACAATTCCAAGTTTCATTCGGGTTTACAGCTTTTAAGAGGCAGCGAGTCACACCATCAATCTCTAAGCCCATCATCCAAACCAATCAGCGAAATATTGGTTTGGATGATGGGCTTAGAGATTCTTATATTTTTATAAACAATCTATAAGAAAGTAGTCAGACAGGTAATTTGGATACATAGTCACCTCCTGCAATACACAGAAGACAGAAAGAAAGAAAGAAAGAAAGGAAGGTCTTAGTGTGTGTGTGTGTGTGTGTGTGTGTGTGTGTCAGTGATGAGTGATTGCAGGTGGTGAAAGATGAACGTTCGGGGATCACAGACTTTGTTTCTGGCTGATGTTCATCCCAACCTTCTTCTCGAGTGTCCAATTTAATACCACAGCAATTAGTCATTCGGTATTACACTGCAGTTTTTCGTCTCTTCAACTCATCTCTCACTCGGGTGGGTAAACTAGGGAGTGTGAAAAGAAGAATAACATGTCAATGCACTGCACACTACTTGTTAAGTAGCATATTAGCTGGCATAGTGGATGAGCTGGCAGACTAATCCATACTTCCATACATTTTTAAACACAAAACACTGCTTGTTAAGCAAGAAATAAGAGTCAATGATTGAAATTTGAATTATGATTTGATTTCTATTTTTTTATTAAGATCATTACAACAAACATGTTGTTCCACTCACTCTCACCCCACTGTGTCATAGTTAACCAGCCCATCTTAAATGAAGCCAACAGTCTACAACACAATGAAACGATTACTGTAAACCTGAAACACAAATCACATAATCAACAAACAACTCCAAAAGGCTATTTTTATTCGCTTTCAAACTTCCAGAGACACATAATTGAACTTCATTTGTCATTGCTGATGAAGATTGTTACTTAAGTTTGAAGGTATAAAATAAAAAATTGCATTACTCTAAAACTGTAATTAAAGAAGAATGAGGGGAAAGATACATAGGCCCTGCACAATCAAATCTCCACCACTGACTGATTAAGCGTTACTGTTATTACAAACACACACACACACACACACACACACACTAGGTCAGTTGTGTATATTCTCTCTTGGCAACAGGCAGCAACAGTCGGCAGCGGTGCAGGAGGCTGCAGCAGCTCCAGCAGGGGCCATTTGTTGCCATATTGTTTGTAGCACTTTCCTGTTTCTGGACTAACCGCTTCCCTTTGAAACTCCGCACAGAATAGGGTTCCACACTGAAAACATTCCACTGCCAAGGAAAACACCTCTGGTGACCAAACCACAGCCCCTCCCTTTGTCCCCGTCCAGCCGAGGTGTTTCACAGACAGATAAAAATCAGCCGAGGCCCTGGGGAGTGGAACATATCCATATCCTTTCCTGAAACTCTCATTTTTCATACATCTTAGAGACAAATAATTCACCATAAAACAGGATTTGCATGTTAATCCTGTGCGCTGTGACAGATGGATGAATAACTTTAAAGATCAGTATCTCTTTTTCAAAGCTAGAAACCGGAAAGCCGCCGCTGTTTTCTGTGATGTCATTAAGACACAAAAGCAAAGGCTGCTCCGCTTGCAGTGAATTGGAGACAGATGACTTATACGTGTGCATTCGAATGTTTATTTGAGCTTTCACATTTAGGTAAGTTTGATTGCACTGTGGTGCCTCCACTTGGAAACCACAAAATGCGCTTACATTAGCACATATGACCCTGAATAAGTCCACTAAGTTGAGCTCCTCGCCTTGGTTGGTGGACCAGGTTCAGATTTTGACATCACAGTGTCATAGCTCTCCTGTTTCTGTGAATACTGTACTAATACTAAGTCCAGCAGAATGTGATCATCTCTTATTCAAATCACTATGGTGGTGTGTGTGTGCGTGCGTGCGTGTGTGTGTTAATTCGCACCCATTGAGCTGGAAGGAAACACTTTTCCCTCCGAGTGTATTTTAAGGATTAAGATAAACAGACTTTAACAAGGTGCCATTATCGCTTCCACACACACACACACTCTCTCCTGTGTACATTGCAAAAAGGTCATCCATGCAGGTTATTACAGTCGAGATGGCTATCAACCAGATATCTAATAAACAAGTGTGTTTAGTGTGCTGCATTTCACTAAAGGTGCAAAATGGTGCCTGAAATTTTCCCTACAAATTTGATGTATCATTTACTTCAGAGAACCATAGTACAATTTCATGTATTTATTTGTTTTTATCAGTCAACCTGCAATATCCCAATTCACAGAACTGATGAAAAGAGTAATTAGATAGGTCTATAAGTTAAATGTATTGACTTACAAAAACTGGTAAATCACAAAAATGTCCTGCTGTCCTTAGATTGCAGGAAATAACCTAAATATACCAGCCACCTGTGCCTTCAAATAACCCAAGGTACCAATTACATGACTTAAATCCTGAGATAAACGCTGCTATACAATCTCAAGAGGGCAGAATTACAGCAAATATGAAAATGTCCCAATCTAATTATCATTAAGGCAGGTTGTGGTTTGTGGTTAATTGAGGTCAGTCTAAACGTAACGACGTATAGGCTTCAATAATTACCTTCTCCGTTAACAAATGCGTCACAAAGACTGTTTGCGGGGCAGCTGTCCGCGTGTCCGATAGGCCTCTACGTTCAATTGAGCTCCCGATCAGAACAGGTAGAAAGGAAAGAGACGCACAGAGAAAGAGGAGCGGGGTGATTTCTACGTGAAGTGGCTGTTAGTGTTCACGCCTGGCAATTACACACAATCAGTCCGAGAGCTGCAGACCTGCTTCCCTGTACAATGGATCCCCGCGCGCAGTGGAACCTGGGGGTGAGGCCCGCGTGCTACTCAAGTGCGTGCAGCTGCGAGCGCTCCAGAGAAAGCTCACTTCCCCTGCAATTAGCTACTCATTTCAGTTTTAACAATGCAAAACTGGTTTATTATCAGCTCCTCTGGCAGTCGTTTCGCTTTAAAAAAAAATCGGTGTCTATTTTTTGGGGGTTATTATTTATTGGTGTCTGAAGTGGCTCTGAGAAGTTATTTTCTCCTAATTGTCAGGCTTATCTTGATTTGACAAATTTACCCGAGACTTGAATGGCACTTCACTGTTGCAGCCTCACACAGAAAATGGCCTGTGGTTTAATTATGCAGGCTACTGGTTATTTGGGTTTTGATTTAAACGCTTTACCTTTACACTTCAATCTGCGGTTTGTATTTTTTCCCCCTCATTTAATCATAGGTCAAACGTTTAAAAAAAAAAAAAACAATTTACTTTTACTGCAGACTTTGTTTCCAATACTATTAACACATATTCTCAATCATTTCAAATTAAATCTTTCCAACAGATGACTCGGAACATGAGTGGATTGTGCGGACTTGTCGGAAAGCTTGGGATGAGGTTGCTGGCGTTGATCCTGAAAAGTCTGTTGCAACAATTCCTGAAGAGACCAGCAATATCAACTGATATTCATTTTACTTTATTTGTATCTATAGCCTATTAAAACTGGAAATGTCTTTGTTTGTCTTGTGGGCTATTATATGTCTGTTTGAGACAAATACTGAAAGAAAAATATGTTTCTATGACTATATTGACCTATTTTAGTCCTTGTATACATTGTCGGAGTATAATAAATATTATAATGGAGCTATGACATTCATAGTTTATGTGTCAGTAAGTAAGATATTAGGTTTCATGCCGCAGGTCATCAATGAAAAGTGTAATAGTCAGTCATATTTTGATACTAAATGTATAATATTAGCAGGATATGACCCATGCATTGTCTCCAAATCAACATAGGCTATTCCAAATCATATTGCTAATGTTCAGGCTGTTAACGGGATACAGTTCTGCTGTGTGATGGTCATGTACTCCCTTTAACATATAATCAGTCTTTAGAACAGGATATGTTGGGGTATGATAGTCCCTCAATCACCTAAACAACTTCACCAGTTCAAAGATGAAAATAGCATTTATAAATAAGACATCAAGTATTTTATAGGCAGCTGTCCTTTGGACAAAGAATCTCTCCCATTATGCACCGTTCTTGCTTCATGGCAAATACACGCTCAAAAAATGCAACACACACAATGTACACTATCCACAAAAATAAGAATTAAAGGATCAAACATCATGCATAATTACAAAACACATAGAGCATACAACTACTTCATATTTATTTATTTTATTTGTACATTTGAAAAATCCTATCCAGTTGCGCCTAATTTAATCTTGGTGCCAAATGTCCTTTGCTTTGTGTCACAAAAATAAAAGTGAATTATTGTGTCATTAATTTATCCTCACAAATGATCCAAACCCACAAAAATATCACATTCTATTTTATTGCATTTTAGTACACAAAACATTTATGATGCACAGTCTATCAAATAAACTTTTTTGTTTGATTTCATTTCATGTTTTTTGCAAAACAAAACAATTTCAGAGGGGAAAAGTGCTTTACAGGGATTTACCATCTCAATAAATACAAGGACATTGAGGTCTTGTTGGATCCTGTTCTTCACACAATGGCCATGGCATAAAATACAGATGCACACCCTCTACCCCTGCCAACACACACACAAACACACACACACACACACACACACACACACACACACACACACACACACACACACACACACACACACGTCTTACTATGTACAACACCAGTCTGTTTCATATTGTCCATAATGTACCAAGACACCAACACTCCATTTCCCTCTTTGTGTGAAAGACACACACACACAGAGGCTAAACAAGCAACCTTAGAAATTATAAATTAGTGACAATACACGTGTTTGGAAATATGAAAATATGTAACTTGTAACAGATTTTGTAGGGATGTGTAGTTTGACTAGTGTGCTCATCTCAGACTTCCTCGTTTCTCTGTCAGTTTAAAGAAATGTAACAGGATTGTGGCGGCCTTAAATCTGTTAGCTTCTAATGTTACAGCCAGAATTTAATAACACAGAGGCCCAGACATTGTGCTTTGTGGTTTTCTTCGTGATAAAATGTCAAGATGCTGATTTTCTACCCATGGAAAATTTAAAATCCTCGTAAAAAAAAAAAAAGAATTGTTTAGAGACGAATTACAGGCAGGATTTTTTATTTCGCTGATTCACCTCTGTAAAGTTTTTTTTTTTTATAATTGAAAAGATAAGGCACACAATATTTTCATTCTTTAACAAAAATCTAATTCTAGACCATTTCAGTGGAAAATTTACCAAAACTGTAACTAGGATGTTTCTGTTTTTTGTGATGCCATTCCTAAAAAAAACATTTCAACAGTTCAACTTATTTCATTTACATTTATGTTTCCTTCATGGTTGCTTAGAGAGAAAAGAGTGAGGAGTCTTACCTCTAATGTGGTCTACTGTGTGTGCCGGGCCCCTTGGGCCACAATGACAGTTCCCCCTTAAGTGTTCCCCTCGTTGTTTATCTTCAGTATTCTGACAGCACTCACGAGGCTTCAGTCCTGCTTCCTTGCTCAGTTTCATCCCTTTAAAACTCCCTTCCTCCTTCAAGTCAGAGGATGGCTGGGTAGAGTGGAGGATGCTGTACATGTGAAGCAAAATGGGTCCTTTAGGTGGTGTAAAATACAGTCTGTTTCTTTCCCGCTAATGATAAATGCTTCACGATCACCTTGACAGAGTGGCTGCAGGTGGGATATTCCTGTCCTCAGAAAAAAAAGATAAAACATAATGACAGATGTTTCTTAGTTTCATTCTTCCATTTCTCTTTTTGTTTCCGAGTGGGCATGGCTCCTGTAAGATGTGTCTGTTCTCCAAGCTGACTCCTGCATGACCTCCGGGTCAGCTCTGTAGACGGCAGTGATAGGAGATTAAGGGTTAGGATCCGGAGGTTTAGGGATCTTAAGGGTCATAGTGGTGGAGCGCTAGCGGCTGAGGGGAAGCTGGGGCAACGACATGGCCTGGTGAGGGTGACTCTGAGAGGTCAGCATGGAGAAGGGATGACCTGGGGAGCACACAAAAACACAGAAATAATGAATCAAAGAATAGTTACTATAATTAACTATTCACTGCACAAAAGTTAACTACAACTCACTGTCGATATACCCGTGAAGGGCCACCATGCGCGCCCGCTCAGGACTGCCAAAGGGGGAGTAATGCAACTCATCGGGCAGGGACGGCGGTATCCTGGACTGGGGGTGACCTGGAGGAGCCCCACTGTGCTGGGGCGTGTGCTTTTTGTGTCTTGCTCTGCAGTTTTGAAACCACACCTATGAAGACGCAATGTAACCAGACATCATGTTGCTATATTCTTAAAATCGCAATATGTTGATTTATTTCAAAAGTACGTTTTATAAGAATCAGAAATGACAGACAAAACATTGAGAATATATTTATGTGCATACCTGAACATTTTACTATGATATATTGGCAGTTTAACATAATCTGACCTTTTCTTATTTTAGTCATTGTATGGCTAGATCAAGTTGAATTATTTCAATACAACCTTGCCATAGCATAAGTAGATTAATTAGTACCAGAAGAAAGTGGATTTCTGTGTACTGACCTGTATAACTCTCCTGCTGAGGCCCGTCATGTCGGCTAGTTTCTGTAGCGTCTGGGCATCTGGATTGTTGTCCTGGGCAAACTGAGCCTGCATGATCTGCATATTGAGACATATTGACTGCATATCAGATATAGAGAAATCTATACAGAGATCATTACAGTGTAAAAATGTAGTTCAAATGTGGTGAGAGTGCTGCACATTTACAAAATAAGCTGCAAGTTGTATTAGAAACACATTGGTTTTCAGCTGAAATTGGTGCGATTTGTGTGTGCGTGCGTGTGTGTGTGTGTGTGTGTGTGTGTGTGTGTGTGTGTGTGTGTGTGTGTGTGTGTGTCTGACCTGTAGCTGTTCAGCAGTGAAGGATGTCCGTGCCCTTTTGGCCGGTTTGGGCTGACTGTCCTGTTCTGTTGGAACTGCTCCTTCTAATGTGATGCCATTGCCTGAAAAACACAATGGCAGACACGTGAGATAACAGACAAACGTGTTGAATAACATTTTAAAATGAGTAAGATAGTCCCAGGAGATGTATTTGAGCCAGAGACACCATATCATAAAGGGACTTTTTTTCTTCAGTTGGGACCCAAATTTGAGGGTCTTGAGCTCTTGTAACATGACCACTGAGAAGTCAGAAAGAAGCAGGCCAGACGTTTTACATCATCAATGATATAAGAAATAATAAATCATACAAAGGTGAATTATGTAGTCATGATTTTGCTCACAAATTCAGATAACCTCAGTTTCGGGAGGACTCTTGAGCAAACATCTGGACAGCAACAGAGAACCATTAAAGTAAATTTGCCAGAACCACTACTCACCACTTTCAGCCGCTCGTTTGAGGTTCTCCACCATGGTGTCATAATGGATCCTACACAGGACTTTCTCCTCCACCAAGCCAAACTCCTCTCCCGTGGACAACTGCCTCTTACACGAGTAGCACGCAAAACATGCCAAGTGGTATGCGTTTCCCCTTGCACGGCGCACCCAGTCACTGGCGTATATCTGCCGCCCACAGCGGGCACACTTAGTACCAAACCTACTGTGAGAGAGAGAAAAAGAGAGCAGAGGTAGAGGAGGAGAAACAGAATGAGGAATTAGGGGTTCATTGATGGGGTAAAAGCAACATTTCGGTAGAGAAAATTGCAGCGGTAGATGATCTTTTAAATCTAATCTCGAGGCCCAACATAGTACACACATTATTAAACATAATGAATTAAACATGCACAGACGTCCTTTTCTTTGAGAATATGTTGAGAGAGCTGAAGTTGAAAATAAGTGATTTTTAAACTTGAAGTTTTGGCAGAACTCAAAAGGTTTAAGGAAGAAACCTTGGAGGAGGATGTGGCCCTCAGAAAAGACTCCTGACTGCGGCTGCAAGCTGAGCCTTGAATGCAAACAAACCAACACCTGCAATTTCCTGGCTGATGCATGAAGGCCCTGACATGTACACGTGCACACACACAAACATAGAATCACGCACACACCAGGAAACAAACCGACACACATGTAAACCAGGGTGGATTTACGCACAGTGGAAGATGAAGAAAGACTTATATGACATCACTCTAGATCGCCCCGCTGTAACTGATAGCAACAGTGAGGTCAGGCGGCATATAAACCTAAACCACCTGACTGTACTGTTCTGAATGGGTGGGTGGATGAAAGAGAAATGGACAGAAAGTTATGGAAAGAGAGAGGCTAGGCAGGGAGCGGGTTAGTGAACATAAGTTTGTTAAGTCAGCAAATGCTTTAAAAATAATTCCTCATGAGCTCAAAACAAGATATCAATATCCCAAAAAAATGTGATCTCATCTTTTGAAATCTGTGATTGAGGACAGAATGAGACAAATACAAGGGTGAGAAAACATAAGGAGAGAGACAAAGTAAACTTAACTTAAAAAATGTAAGTATTCATAATCTTTCAGAGATAGTGTGCATAAGTCCCTCTCACAATGTTTTTTTGACTTCCCTAGCCTGTCTGTGGCACTCAGCCCCAGTCCCATTTAATCCTACTAAAGATGAAAATCTTTTAAAATGGGTCACACATATATAGTTAAAAAAAAATGTAAAGGCTGAATAGTTACCTATGACAGCTGGGCACTGTAATATTTTGCAAAAATTCAAACGAGTGAAAAATTCATTTGTTGGGGACTATTTTCAGCTGCGGATTAATAAACAGTTGATGTTTAAGCGAGTATTTACAGCAGCAGGACGGTGTAGAATTGACCTCATTATAAACCAGTGCAGTTAATCGTGTCATGTCACTTAGTGAAACGGTGTGGCTCAATAATGTGTTTATAATAGTTTTAGCACAGCAATGGAGATCTGTGGCAGAGAAGAATAGATACATTTTGGTCTTTTAGTGGGATTTGTTCCGCCTTCTCCTATCCAAAAAACGCCACTTTAATACAACTGGAATATTAGACAAATTTCCTGTTTAGACCAGAATCAAAAGACATTAAGCTCCTCATTTAAAGAGCACATTGTGGCTTTAATGGGTATAAAACACTTTGAGATTAAGAGCCATTGTTAGGGTCAGCAGCTGCCAATTCTGGCGAAGGAGGCAGGATTTGTAAGCAGCCTGAGAGAAAGTTCTGTCTCAAGGGTAAAACTGGGGGCAAGAAGCATAACAGCAAACTTTATTTTAGCTCAAATTAATAACATTTCCATATTGATGGGATTGTTTTGTAAAAACAGGCATTGTCATATCAAGAGCTGATGGCTGACTCAACATTTTTACTAATACATGTAGCTTTTCTTCTTTAATTCAGCAGAGCAGAATATTAAGAGCAGAGATAAAGAGAAAACTCACACAAGCACATCATGAGCCAAATTCAAAGAGCCGTCGGTAGTTGAAACGTATGAAGGATGCAAGAACTGGTGAAGGCAGGATGAAAAGAATAGACATGGGGAGAGGAAGTAAGTGGCTGAGGGAAATAGTAAAGAGTGTCGATGGCAGAGAGAGAGAGCAGGGGGGACGGAGAGCACGAGGGTTGCCAAGTGAGTGGGTTTGGCAGTGTATCAGTGCACTCAAGTCCACTCTATCTGGGATGAAAGCATACTATAGCCCTGACATCTCACAAACTCGTACCCCTCCTCATGTATATGAGCTTGTTGGCCAGAAGTTTAATTTTTCTGCATATAGTATGGTAGATAATATTTATAGGTCATCATTAAATGCCTGCTGTTTGAGCATCTGCCTCTTATCTGTCTCATTCTGCATATGTCTGTCTGCCCTCCTAGTTTTTGTTATCACTGTCAAGTAATGCAACAATGTCTAAATATAAAAAGAGCATCTACAATCCCAGGCCTGGCATTCCTCATAACAAACAAATTCAGTTTAGCATTAGAGCAGTGAGACCATAAGTGTTTGTGGTGATCTTGAAATAAAATTAGCTGGCATAGCACTTACAGAGGGCTTAAAATGTCACAGATATGTGCAACTTAACCAAAAAAATTCTTATAACCCAATAATGCCATTCCGGAGACACATCGACTCCATGGCTTACTGTACTGTGTGTGCGTATCACTTCAGATTGTTATGGAGAATTCCAGGCCAGGGTTTCTACAGTAAAAGAGGCAAACATTGTGGAACATTGCGGCTAATCTAGCATGACAGCTTGTCAGTTTCATGCTCCGAGACAGAACCCAGAAAAGCTACAAATCATCCCTTGTTTAACCCCCTCCTTCTCCTCCATCTTCATCTCGTCAGACCCCTCCCTTCCTTTTTTTGTATCTTATTTTGTCTTTGTACCAAAAACCTGGTGTTTATTTTGGAGCAATGTCAATCCTCACATCCCCCTGTATCACTCATAAGAGGGAAAATCCTACACCGCAAACTCCCTTTTCCCCCAGTCCTCTCCTATTTGCTCCCCTTCTTTCGTCTAATCTTTACTGCTTTTATTTTTTTTTTTACAGTAATTCACCTGCTGCTAAAAGAGCTGAGGACTGAGGGCTTGAGGAGGTACACGTTTTTTGGATTATTTCTGATGTGCTATGAGAATACTCTAATCTCTATTAGATTTGTCCTGAGAGAGTTCTTGCTTGACTGTGCGGTTTACAACGCGAGGTTCGTGCTAGGCTGCTTGTATGGGAATCTAAGATGAGGAAGTGATCTAAGTACTTTACAGACAACATCTTTTAACAGATTTAACATATTACCAGGCTTTAGCATATTAACCCTGCACAAGAGAAACCTTGATTTTTTTGATTCTCTGTTCTTTGAGACTGCAGTAACAGTTTTCTTTGTATCTTTGTAATCTGCTTTACAAATGAGGAATCTATTTCATTGCTTTGACTGAGTAGTCTTTATTTAAATGTGTAGCATTGTGTGACAGATGTCTTATTATAATTTCAATTGATTCAGTTCTTATTAAAAGTCAAATCACTCGCTCTGTACCGGTTACTTGTCTTTGTTGCTATGGAGACCTAATCAGCTAACCAGAGGTGGGATGAATAATTATTATTACAATACACACACACGCACACACACACACACACACTCACACACACACGCACGCGCACACACACACGCACGCACGCACGCACGCACGCACGCACGCACACACACACACACACACACACACACACACACACACACACACACACACACGCACACGCACACGCACACGCACACATGCACGCACGCACGCACGCACGCACGCATACATCTCACCCACAAAGTTCCCTACATACATGTACTCTGGTTACACTGTCAGTATCCCAGGGTGCCTCTGATTAGTGCAGCAATGTAACTTCCTGTGTGGCCTGCAGCTCAAAGATGAGGATGATGTTTCTACGGAGCGAGGCGAGGGAGGGGTTGCAGGGAGACGAGGGGGGTCAAGAGGGGAGGCTGATAAAGAAGTGGTTTGCCTGTGTGTGTGCGTGTGTGTGCGTGTGTGTGTGTGTGTGTGTGTGTGTGTGTGTGTGTGTGTGTGTGTGTGTGTGTGTGTGTGTGTGTGTGCCTGCGTGCGTGCAAGTGTGTGTGTGTGTGTGTGTGTGTGTGTGTGTGTGTGTGTGTGTGTGTGTGTGTGTGTGTGTGTGTGTGTGTGTGTGTGTGTGTGTGTGCCTGCGTGCGTGCAAGTGTGTGTGTGTGCGTGTGTGTGTGTGTGTGTGTGTGTGTGTGTGTGTGTGTGTGTGTGTGTGTGTGTGTGTGAGCAAGCCCTGAAGGCCTGACATGGGTTTGAGAGGCACAGCATGGGCTCTGTCCTGCACCCTCTATCCCGACATACACTCTCCCCCCCCCATACACACACACACGTATATGGAGGGAAACCCACTCTGATTTCCTGCTATTACGCCCCATTAAAGTAGCTGTCAGTCCAAAGCCAGATGAGAGGCTGACACAGATGAGGAAATATCTCCAGAGGTTTGAAACCAGCCCAAAGAATCTGGACTCACAGTGGTGTTTAGCCTAGTTTAAATCTGGCCTAAACCCAGGTTACAGTTTATATTTACAGAGGTAACCATTGTACACGCCCCAGCCCTGCAGCAAAGCTTCACTGCAAGATTT